>NW_028010224.1:0-1260 GCF_054177405.1 Leptonychotes weddellii | reverse complement strand
GGATGGGGTGGCTGAGTGATAGTCATTGGGGAGGGAATGTGCTATGGTGAGCGCTGTGAATTTTGTAAGACTATTGAATCACAGACCTGTACCTCTGAAACAAATAATACATTATATGTTAAAAAAAAATGATAGTAGGAATAGGGAGAAATGAAGAGGGGGGAAATCGGTGGGGGAGATGAACGATGAGAGACTATGGACTCAGAGAAACAAACTGAGGGTTCTAGAGGGGAAGGGGGTGGGGGGATGGGTTAGCCTGGTGATGGGTATTAAAGAGGGCATGTACTGAATGGAGCACTGGGTGTTATACGCAAACAATGAATCATGGAACACTACATCAAAAACTAAAGATGTAATGTATGGTGATTAATATAATGTAAAAAAAAAAAAATCTTTACCAAATCCAAATTTCAATCATGATCAAAAGCCCCAACTTTTCACTTTTAACTCAAAACAAACTTAGGCTGATTATCTTTCTATTTTAAATTAAATAGTTTTTAATCTGTTCACTAAATTACTGCTTTGTCAACATGAGTATTCACATTGTACATCAGTATTTATATTGTGTCCCACCTATATATTTGCTTACTCTATATTTGTGACCTTTTATTAAAATGCGTGTATTTAAAATAACTTTGGTCATTGCCATACATTTAAAATGATCTCACTTGCCATAAGTAGAGTAATTATAGATGTAAATATGATTAAAAACAAGTTTTTGTGTTAAAGGATATATAATTAATGCTAAATCTAATCAATCTGCAGAATTGCATACCTAAAATTATATTACTCAATAAGAAAAATGATAACACTTTTGATATGTCAATGATAAAGTCACATTTGGCTTAATATGAGGTGAAGATGAGGTTCCTAAATATAATAATTTTGCTTTAAAAAAATTTTAAGTTAAAGAATTAAAACTGCATATGCTTCAAAAGCAAAATGAACAATTGCTTATTTTTACCAATATAGTTAAATGCTGAGGATTAATTCCTGAAAACATATGTGAACTTTGTTAGACTAACTTTATTTTTTTAAAAAAAAGATTTTATTTACTTATTTGTCAGAGAGAGAGAGAGCGAGCACAAGTAGGGGGAGCATCAGATAGAAGCAGAGGGAGAAGCAGGCTCCCTGCAAGGCAGGGAGCCTGATGGGGGACTGGATCCCAAGACCCTGGGATCATGACCTGGGCTGAAGGCAGAGGCTTAACCGACTGAGCCACCCAGGTGTCTCGGGATTATTTTCTTAATTTTCTGCTAC
>NW_028010223.1:0-862 GCF_054177405.1 Leptonychotes weddellii | reverse complement strand
CACACATATAGACACACACAGAGACACGCACACACACATACACATGCACACAAGCATGCACACACGCACGCACACACATACACATACACACAAGCATGCACACACATACAGACACACACATGCACACATGCACACAAGCATGCACACACACACACGTGCACACAAGCATGCACACACATACAGACACACACATACGCACGCACACAAGCATGCACACACACAGAGACACGCACACACGCACGCACACACACATACACACACAAGCATGCACACACACAGACATGCACAGACCAAGACACACACACACACACGCACACACACATACGCATGCACACACACATATATAAATTTGAAACTTAGAGACTTAACATTTTATTAGCTGAAGAGATTAAAATCGTAGACTAGGTAGAAAATGATGATGTTGAGAAAACACCCAGAAGAGGCTGGTCCGAGAGGGACCCTCACCTGGTGGCTGCACTCGGGGTAAGATGTTTCAGGGGCAGAGAACCCAGGGGTGGAGCCTCGGCTGCAGCTCTGTTCCAGGCCTGTCCGTCAAGCCTGTCCACAGCTGCCTCAGGGTCTCGTGTGGACAGAGTAGAGCTTTGGGGTCCTTCCCTGCTCTGTGAACCCCGGGGGCCTCTGATGACCGAGAGCCCCCAGGCTGTCAGGTCCCAGCCCTGCCCTAGCAGAGCGGAGCAAGAGACCCTGTCCCACATCGTTGACCAGCATCCTGCTTCGCTGGGAGGACCCAGGCTGTCCTCATCTCAGCTCAGACCAGACAAGGAGCTCCAGCCAATGTGGTATTTCCTGTTGCCTGGGAATGTCTAGAAAATTCCAAGACAAGACCAAAAAGGGGGAGAGA
>NW_028010222.1:0-862 GCF_054177405.1 Leptonychotes weddellii | reverse complement strand
TGACCAAGGAAAGAAGTCCTTGCATGTGTAGAACATATATCTGGAGTCACTGCACTTTATTGAGGAGTAAGGAATAAATTTAGTTTAAGATCATCTAGATTATACCCATCAAATGGGCTACCTTCTGAGTACTTCATTTAAATTTGATTTTCTAGATAATTAGATAGTTGTCCTGTATTGGCATAAAAGAGACCTAAATTACGTCTGTAATGACTGACATATATTTATTCACTAGAAGAGTATCATTTACCCTGATCATGACCACTAAATTATAAACTGATAAACTGGTTTTCTCTAAAGTTGCATACAAATAATGAAAGCTTAAGAGAGCCTTAGTTAAATTCCCAGTGGTTTGGAGACCAATAAAAAATATGCACGTGTAACCATTATCAGTAGAATGTTAACTATGCTATGCTAATCTTCTGTTTTGGTGATTTTTTTTACTTTGAAGGTATGAATGAATAAATTGTATCTCTAGAGAAGAAATGTTAGTACAAAATGAAAAATGCAATTTCCATTTGTAAAATAAAGTTCTAAAAACTGATTTCAGAAAGTCCCAAATATCAAATATGTTCAGTATATTTGCTTTGAGATCCTAGAATCATATAGTGATTCTTCTGTTTAGAGTAAGGTCAGGAAAGTAGGGGGATGGTAGCCTTGAAACTTATTTATGTTGCCCTGGCAGATCATTTGCCATTAAAAAAGAAATAGTGAATTCATCTGTAAAGTAGTTTTTTCTAGTTACTCGAGATGTTTTGAACTTCAAAAAAGAAATGTAGTTTTTCTTATAATGACCCCATTCTTTTGGAATATCTGGTATACTGATTTGGTAAGGCTTTGCTTATAATTTTTTTTTTTTTTT
>NW_028010221.1:0-862 GCF_054177405.1 Leptonychotes weddellii | reverse complement strand
ATTGTACTCAATCAGAAAGAAATATAAGTCTGTGAGCGTTGAAACTAAGGAAACGGACTGAGGAGGAATCTGGAGCAGAATCTGAAGGGTGGCGAAAGTCAAGTGGGGGTGGGGAGCAGCCTAAAAGGGCAGAGAGCAGAGAAAGGATTGCAGGCCACAGGAACAGCAGGTACAAAGGCCCTGTGTCTGGAAGCGTGACACAACCACAGAATTGAACCTGGGAACGTAGGACCACGTGAAGCTGGAAAGGTGAGCGAAGCAAGACCACTCAGGGCCTCGTGGGCCATGGTCAGGATTTAGGTGTTTGTCCCTAGGGTTCTGAGTAGAGACCCACACACGTACTTCTGTGGCATCATGAGTGTCCTCTCCGTCGCATGCCCCAATATTACCTAAATCTTACCAAATAAAGCCTCATTCCCCAGTGTTTCTTTCTAGTTCAACCTAACAAAGCACCTGATTCCAAATTAAGATGGGGGAATGAAGGACAATGGAAAAGCAATGAGTCCATTCGGGTAGACCCCAGTGTAGGCACAGATCACACTCTGAAGTTAATCTGTAAATAGGGCGTTTGGACATTGGAACATATTTTCACATAGAAGCAAGTTATGAATGGTGTTGGGTCCTAAGGCTTGCTCATCAAAGCCAAAGTAATTCATTAAGTGAATAAAGTTCTGACATCTGAGCTCTAGGTGCAGGAAGTCAGGAAGTATAAGAAGAAGGAGGAAGATGAGGTTTTTTTCCTCCTATTTCTGTACACAGAATCAGCCTGGGGAAATATTAAAGTATGTGTAAGTGCCTTTAGTACCTCCTTTTCTATACATCACCTTCACTGCTCAGCATCCATCTCCTGGAGTTTCCCAGT
>NW_028010220.1:0-862 GCF_054177405.1 Leptonychotes weddellii | reverse complement strand
TTTTTTTTTTTAAAGATTTTATTTATTTATTTGAGAGAGAGAGAATGAGAGACAGAGAGCACGAGAGGGAAGAGGGCAGAGGGAGAAGCAGACCCCCTGCTGAGCAGGGAGCCCGATGCGGGACTCGATCCCGGGACTCCAGGATCATGACCTGAGCCGAAGGCAGTCGCTTAACCAACTGAGCCACCCAGGCGCCCTGCAAGAGCTTTGCTAAAGTATACCCCACACGGAACATCTCCATGTCCGGTGCACCATCTAGCACCTGTTTTTGTGAGGAAGAATCTGGACCATCAATTTGAATACCAATTAAGTGGTTTAAAAATGTCCTAGTAAATACATTGATCCTAGATAATCCAGCCCCATAAAAAAGCCTTTGGCTGACAGTGCCTGGCACAGAATTCGTTCTCGATAAATATTAGCTAGCTCTTGTTGGTCCAGCCACATTAATGCCAACATTCATTGAAAATGTTATGCCAGGCACTGCTATGAGCACAGCTCAGACTTTCATTATCAGAGGTTCTTTGCTATAAAATAAAAGTAATGTGGAAGACTTGGAGATATATTCTAAGTATTACATATAAAGATTAAGAGAAAAAATTAATTATTAAGTGCCCAGTGAAATTATATTTAGTTGCCCGAGAAAACATAAAATATGCATCTGGGAGTTGGGTGACAAACAAAGAGAGGACGTACAGAATTTAGAGAAATAGAAAGGTTATCGGGGTTACCTATACTAAGGGAGGGGGAATTCTAGTTTCTTTCTTTTTTTTTTTTTTTAAAGATTTTATTTATTTATTCATGAGAGACAGAGGCAGAGGGAGAAGCAGGCTCCCCGCGGAGCAGGGATCCCGATGCGGGACTC
>NW_028010219.1:0-862 GCF_054177405.1 Leptonychotes weddellii | reverse complement strand
AAAAAAAAAAAAAAATTATAAGCAAAGCCTTACCAAATCAGTATACCAGATATTCCAAAAGAATGGGGTCATTATAAGAAAAACTACATTTCTTTTTTGAAGTTCAAAACATCTCGAGTAACTAGAAAAAACTACTTTACAGATGAATTCACTATTTCTTTTTTAATGGCAAATGATCTACCAGGGCAACATAAATAAGTTTCAAGGCTACCATCCCCCTACTTTCCTGACCTTACTCTAAACAGAAGAATCACTATATGATTCTAGGATCTCAAAGCAAATATACTGAACATATTTGATATTTGGGACTTTCTGAAATCAGTTTTTAGAACTTTATTTTACAAATGGAAATTGCATTTTTCATTTTGTACTAACATTTCTTCTCTAGAGATAAAATTTATTCATTCATACCTTCAAAGTAAAAAAAATCACCAGAACAGAAGATTAGCATAGCATAGTTAACATTCTACTGATAATGGTTACACGTGCATATTTTTTATTGGTCTCCAAACCACTGGGAATTTAACTAAGGCTCTCTTAAGCTTTCATTATTTGTATGCAACTTTAGAGAAAACCAGTTTATCAGTTTATAATTTAGTGGTCATGATCAGGGTAAATGATACTCTTCTAGTGAATAAATATATGTCAGTCATTACAGACGTAATTTAGGTCTCTTTTATGCCAATACAGGACAACTATCTAATTATCTAGAAAATCAAATTTAAATGAAGTACTCAGAAGGTAGCCCATTTGACGGGTATAATCTAGATGATCTTAAACTAAATTTATTCCTTACTCCTCAATAAAGTGCAGTGACTCCAGATATATGTTCTACACATGCAAGGACTTCTTTCCTTGGTCA
>NW_028010218.1:0-862 GCF_054177405.1 Leptonychotes weddellii | reverse complement strand
TATGTAAGTCAAGATGGCTCAGATGTGAACTGTACATCCTCCATAAGTAGGAGGGTTTGTTCTTTCATATACTACCATTACTGCTAAAGCATTGGCCCTTTAGAGGGAACCAAGTCACTGGCTTTAATGGTGTTGTCAGTCCCCGAAATGGTTCTAGAAAGGGTCTTTGAAGACTGCCTTCTTATTGTCATTTCAAAGATACTTGTGTGTGGCCCGTATCTTTGATTATCTCTAGGGATAACAAATCTTTATCTTTAGGAGTTGGTTTGAATTTTAGAATAGCCAAAATATTTCAGAGCCAGTTCTGGTGACTCATGGATCTAACAAGCATGGCTTGTGTTCCAAGTGAAGAAATGAAACCAATTTCATAATTGGATTTTATAATCCCTGCATGGATCTCAAAGTCTCAAATGTCAAGGACCAATCTATTGTTGATGGTGCCTTTGTGGATTGGGGATGTCTACCTACTGGTTTGTTCATTAAACAAGTGTCTACTGATCCTTTGCAAAAGGAGGCTCTGAATAGATTAAGCTAAAGATACATAACCGAAAACTACTTGATCTTATTAGAGACCCTCATAATAATACAAGAGCATCCTGAGAAGACTAACTGACAGTCTTATGAAGCCATTGTTGTATAGGACAGCAGCCCTCAGTTAAATAAGCAAAGCTTAAAGCTGAGCCTGGAGGTGGTAACTAAATCCTAGTCTTCTCACTGGTAAATTAAGTAGTTAATCCTTAGTGGACAGAGGTAAGTTTTAGGACACAGACATGTAGAATTGGTCATCCCAGAGCCAATGGTAATCACCAGCATCCAACAATCACTGTTCGTGAAATATTATCTTGACTTTGTGTCTCAAGCC
>NW_028010217.1:0-862 GCF_054177405.1 Leptonychotes weddellii | reverse complement strand
CATTGATACAATTCTACCTTCTAATAGTTAGCCATATTCAAATTTCCCAAAATTTCCCAGTGATGTCCTTTATAACATTTTTAAACAAGGATTTAATAAAGGGTGATACATTAAATTTAGCTGTCATCTCCTCATCTATTTTAATCTGAAATGGTTTACCAATTCTTATTCTTGTTTTCTAAACAATACACAGGGGAATGTGCAGAGATTATGTATAAATAGCTAGGTATGTATCTCTAAAGAGTAAAGGGATTCCCTTACTTAAACACAGTATGATTTTTTATTTTTTATTTTTAAAGATTTTATTTATTTATTTGAGAGAGAGAGAGGGAGAGAGCACGAGCAGGGGGAGGGGCAGATGGAGAGGGAGAAGCAGACTCCCCGCTGAGCAGGAAGCCTGACAAGGGGCTCGATCCCAGGACCGTGAGATCATGACTTGAGCCAAGGGCAGATGCTTAACCAGCTGAGCCACCAGGTGCCCCCACACTATGATTTTTTAAATAAGTGTTTTTTTACTGTTACAAAATTGCTTCTTTTTCTAAAAAATTTAGAAAACACAGAATAGTAGAAGATAGGGAAAAATTACCTTCCTTTAGCGAAAAATTGTGACTACTTTGTTACATTTCCTTTTAGTCTTTTCTTTATATGTTGTTCCTTTGCCTTTGTGTTCGTTTCACATCAATTTATGGGAGGAATATCATAACTGAAAATTTTAAATAATATATCTTAACTTCCACTTAATAACACATCTAAAGCCAGAATAACACAACCCCAAACACAGAGGGAACAATGGAGTCAAAAGAATCAGGCTAATGATTCCAAAAACCAATGTGAAGATTCCCGGGACCCCAAAATGCTATGC
>NW_028010216.1:0-862 GCF_054177405.1 Leptonychotes weddellii | reverse complement strand
TCTCTCAAATAAATAAACTCTTAAAAAATAACTTAAAAAATTATCAGTGACTAAAAGCATTTAAACACTGTCTTTTTTTTTTAAAGATTTTATTTATTTATTTGAGAGAGAGAACGAGAGAGAGAGCACATGAGAGGGGGGAGGGTCAGAGGGAGAAGCAGACTCCCTGTCGAGCAGGGAGCCCGATGCGGGACTCGATCCAGGGACTCCAGGATCATGACCTGAGCCGAAGGCAGTCGCCTAACCAACTGAGCCACCCAGGCGCCCTAAACACTGTCTTTTTAAGAGAAGTAATTTTAAAGGCAGAGAAAGAACATCCACCCACTACAACTAAGGCTCCATAGGGTCCTCAGGGTGCTAATAGTTTTCAATCTACTACTTGAGCAATGCATATTCATTCTTATAAGAGCTATGAATTAATTTCTCCAAATCTTTGGGGAAAATTAAAATTCTAGGGATATACCACAATGAGTCTATAGTTTTTTCCCTGAGTGTCATGCTATTAAATATCATTCTGAGAAGCATAGCACTGAACAAAGTATCTTTCTAGGTAAAACTGGTTACATTGGAATTCTGGCCAAGTTGATTATCAAGTTTTAGATTAAATTAGTTTTAATAGATTTCATCTTATCACAAGTATTTTTTGAAGAATATCCTTTAAGTACTCTAATTTAAGAATACAATGAAAATGGGTTCACTGTACTATTTGAATGAATACATTTTTGTAGGCTTAAACATAATTAGGATTAACAAAATGAATATTGAGACAAAAAGGTATTTTAATTTGCCTCATATTTCACAGACTTTAAAGAAAATGTGTAGTATTAATTGGAAATAAAAACACATTTAAATCCAAATATAA
>NW_028010215.1:0-862 GCF_054177405.1 Leptonychotes weddellii | reverse complement strand
AGATCAGATGGAATTAAAAGAAAAGTTGAAATTGGCACAAGAATCAGAAGAGAAGAAAAGTTAATACTACATGGAGTTGAAATGTAATTGTTTAAAGTTCTATTGAAATTATACATTGACTATAAATAATCTAGTAAAAACTTCTCAAGTATATTTTAAACACAAATAAATGATTTTAAAACAAGCACTGTCAATTTTAATGTTTAATTTTATTTGTCATTTTTTAAAATGAATGTCTTAAAGAATATTTTGTTTCCAAGTTGACGTTTAGTTTTCTGGAAATGCAGCATATACAGGATCAAGGGATGACAAGACTCTATTTATAAAATAGCTGGGAATGGTGTTTATAGTACTGGTTATAGATGAAGTGGATCAAGTTAACCACCTCAGGCAGAATGCCCCTCAAGTAGCCTACAGTTAGCCGATTTAATATACATGAGCAGTCTTTCAGCCCCAGGCAGAATGAAGGAGTAAATTGAGAATGGGGGTAGCTCAGATCAAATTGAGGTTTTAGTTAAGATAGATGGTATTATATAGGATAGCAAATATGACACAGATCTGTTTGTTTAACCTAAGCAAATTTGCATTAATAATGGTGCAAAGAGTGGAATTAATGAGTTACAAAGCTATTTTTCATGTAGTTACAATGTTTTTTTGAAATTGGTAGGAACCGATAATTACTTATTCTAATAATCTTAAGCTTATATTTTCACTGAGAGCTATCAATGTAATCACATGTACAAGATGCTTTATTTAAATCAACTCATTTTTATTATTGATTTCTTTTTCTTGAAAAGTAAATTTATTATAGCTTAATCTAAGCTGTCTGTGTTCAATGGAGGCCAGCATGGGTAATTTTTAA
>NW_028010214.1:0-862 GCF_054177405.1 Leptonychotes weddellii | reverse complement strand
TTATTATTTATTTATTTATTCATTCATTCATTCATTTATTTTTTAAAGATTTTATTTATTTATTTAACAGAGAGAGACACAGTGAGAGAGGGAACACAAGCAGGGGGAGCGGGAGAGGGAGAAGCAGGCTTCCCTCCGAGCAGGGAGCCCGATGCGGGGCTCGATCCCAGGACCCTGGGATCATGACCTGAGCCGAAGGCAGACGCTTAACGACTGAGCCACCCAGGCGTCCCTTTATTATTTATTTGAGAGAGAGAATGAGATAGAGAGAACATGAGAGGCTCAGCAGGGAGCCTGATGCGGGGCTCGATCCCAGGATCCTGGGATCATGACCTGAGCCAAAGGCAGATGCTTAACCGACTGAGCCACCCAGGCGCCCAAGAGCATCCCAGATAAAGAGAACTCTGCGAAGCGGCAGCGAGAGGACCTGAAAGGTTTGGATATGAACTCTTATGCCATCGATGGCAGCTTGCCTGGGGCTGAGCCTCCTCTCCTCTGCACGCCCATGGCCTGGTTGCAGACCCCTACATGCCTGGAGCTTCCAAGAGGGGAAGGAGAAGTGGAGAAGGAAGAGGATGGGCAGGGGAGCTGGAACCTGGCCATGGATGACTCAAGATGGTCCGAGGCCTCTTAGACTTTAGCTTGAGGGCTGAGATGTTTACTTTTTTTTTTTTTTCAAGCTGAGTTTGTTTTTTTTTTTTAAGCATATGGGCCTCAGAAGCTGGTAAAGGTGGTTGGAGTAGCAGCGGGGGTGACCAACTGTTCCGGTTTGCACAGGATACGGAACATCTGATTGGTGGATCCTCTGTCACGAACCAGGATAGCCCCAGGCAAACCGGGACAGTTGGTCACCCCAGCAGAA
>NW_028010213.1:0-11789 GCF_054177405.1 Leptonychotes weddellii | reverse complement strand
GGTGTAAGAAAATGGTCCAGTTTCATTCTTCTGCATGTGACTGTCCAGTTTTCCCAACATCATTTGTTGAAGAGACTGTCTTTTTTTCCATTGAATATTCTTTCCTGCTTTGTCAAAGATTAGTTGACCATATAGTTGAGGGTCCATTTCTGGATTCTCTATTCTGTTCCATTGATGTATGTGTCTGTTTTTGTGCCAGTACCATATTGTCTAGATGATTACAGCTTTCTTAAAAAGATAGAGAGAGAGAGAGCACAAGCAGGAGGAGCGGCAGGCAGAGGGAGAGGGAGAAGCAGGCTCCCTGCTGAGCAAGGAGCCCGATGTGGGGCTTGGTCCCAGGACCCTGGGATCAATAACCTGAGACGAAGGCAGACACTTAACTGACTGAGCGACCCAGGCACCCTGATGATTACAGGTTTGTAATACAGTTTGAAGTCCGGAACTGTGATGCCTCCGCTTCAGTTTCTTTTTTTTTTTTTCCAACATTCTTTTGGCTATTCCTGGTATTTTCTGGTTCCATATACATTTCAGAATTATTTGTTCCAGCTCTCTGAAAAATGCTGGTGTTATTTTGATAGGGATTGCATTGGGTAGTATAGACATTTTGACAATATTTGTTTTTCTAATCCATGACCATGGTATGTTTCTCCATTTGTTTGTGTCTCCCTCGATTTCTTTCATATGTGCTCTATAGTTTTCAGGGTACGGATATTTTACCTCTTTAGTTAGGTTTATTCCTAGGTATTGTATGGTTTTTGGAGCAATTTATCATGCTAATGGGTAGCAAAAGAAAGCTGGAGGTTTATCAGACATACTTATATCAGACAAACTAGGTTTTAAACCAAAGACTGTAATAAGAGATGAAGAAGGATACTATAGCATAATAAAGGGGTCTATCCAACAAGAAGATCTAACAATTGTGAATATTTATGCCCCTAACTTGGGAGCAGCCAAATATATATATCAATTAATAACAAACTTAAAGAAACTCACTGATAATAATACAATAATAGTAGGGGACTTTAATACCCCACTCACAGCAATGGACAGATCATCTAAGCAGAAGATCAACAAGGAAACAAGGGCTTTAAATGACACACTGGGGGGCGCCTGGGTGGCTCAGTCGGTTAAGCGTCTGCCTTCGGCTCAGGTCAGGATCCCAGGGTCCTGGGATTGGGCCCCGCATCAGGCTCCCTGCTCGGCTGGGGACCTGCTTCTCCTTCTCCTCCCCTCTTGTGCTCTCTCTAGCTATCTCTGTCACTATCTCTCTCTCTCTCAAATAAATAAATAAAATCTTAAAAAAAAAAAATGACACACTGGACCAGATGGACTTCACAGATATATTCAGAGCATTTCATCCTAAAGCCTCAGAATACACATTCTTCTCGAGTGCACATAGAACATTCTCCAGAATAGATCACATACTGGGTCACAAATCAGGCCTCAACTGGTACAAAATGATTGAGATCATACCATGCATATTTTCAGAACACAATGCTATGAAACTTGAAGTCAACCACAGGAAAAATTTGGAAGGACCACAAATACTTGGAGGTTAAAGAACATCTTACTAAAGAACGAATGGGTCAACCAGGAAATTAAAGACAGATTAAAAAAAAATACATGAAAGCAAATGAAAATGAAAACATGACAGTGCAAAACCTTTGGAATGCAGCCAAGGCAATCCTTAGAGGGAAGTATGTAGCAATACAGGTCTTCCTCAAGAAGCAAGTAAAGTCTCAAATACAAACCTAACCTTACACATAAATGAGCTAAAAAAAGAACAGCAAATGAAGCCTAAAGCCAGCAGGAGAAGGGAAATCATACAGATTAGAGTGGAAATCAGTGATATAGAAATAAAAAATAAAAACAGAACAGATCAATGAAACTAGAGGATGGTTCTTTGAAAGAATTAGTAAAATCAATAAACCTCTAGTCAGACTTAGCAAAAAGAAAAGAGAAAGGACCCAAATAAATAAAATCATGAATGAAAGAGGAGAGATCACAACCAACACCAAAGAAATGCAAACAATTATAAGAGAATATTATGAGCAATTGCATGCCAACAAATCGGGTAATATGGAAGAAATGGATAAATTCCTAGAAACATATAAACTACCAAAACTGAAACAGAAAGAAATAGAAAACCTGAACAGACCCATAATCAGCAAGGAAATTGAATCAGTAATCAAAAATCTCCCAACAAACAAGAGCCCAGGGCCAGATGGCTTCCCAGGGGAATTCTACCAAACATTTAAAGAAGAGTTAATACCTATTCTTCTGAAACTATTTCAAAAAGTAGAAATGGAAAGAAAACTTTCAAACTCATTCTGTGAGGCCAGTATTACCTTGATCCCCAAACCAGACAAAGACCCCACTAAAAAGGAGAATTACAGACCAATATCCTTAACGAACATGGATGCAAAAATTCTCAAGATACTAGCCAATAGGATCCAACAGTACATTAAAAGGATTATTCACCATGACCAAGTGGGATTTATTCCTGGGCTGCAAGGGTGATTCAACATCCCCAAATCAATCGACATGATACATCATATTAATTAAAAAAAAGGATAAAAACCATATGATCCTCTCAATAGATGCAGAAAAAGCATTTGACAAAGTACAGCATCCTTTTTTAATTAAAACTCTTCACAGTGTAGGGATAGAGGGAATATAGCCATATATGAAAAACCCATAGTGAATATCATTGTCCGTGGGGAAAAACTGAGAGCTTTTCCCCTAAGGTCAGGAACAGGACAGGGATGTCCACTCTTACCACTTTTGTTCAAAATAGTACTGGAAGTCCTAGCCTCAGCAAGCAGACAACAAAAAGAAATAAAAACATTCAGATCAGCAAGGAAGAAGTCAAACTTTCACCCTTCATAGACAACATGATACTCTATGTAGAAAACCCAAAAAACCACCAAAAAAAATTGCTAGGGCTGATACAGGAATTCAGCAAAGTTGCAGGATATAAAATCAATGCACAGAAGTCTGTTGCATTTCTATATACCAATTATGAAGCAGCAGAAAGAGAAATCAAGGAATCGATCCCATTTACAATAGTTGAACCTCATTATTAAGGCATGGCCCTTCTGGGGTCTCTTGAATGTACCAGTGCTTCAGTGAAGTCTCCACATTGTCTGTTTGGAGTTTGGATATCTCCCAGCCACATGTGAGCATAGAGAATTATTCAGCTTACAGTTACCCTTCATTTTTCTGACTCAGGAGGCTGCCTGTGCAGATTTCTTGAGTTCTTTCTTTGTGTAACACCTTCCTCTCCAGTATTCTTTCCTAGAAATTTCAGCTTCTCCATGGTTCTGATCAGCAAGACCACTGTGGTTTGTTTAGGGTCCCCATTTCTGTGCTACTTTCTGGAAAGTGCTTCCAGACAGAAAACCAGGGCAACACGTAGGATTCATTTTATTTGTTTCCCTGGACTCCCTGTTTTTCCATGTCTGCAGACAATTACTTAATTGTTTATATTGGGGGGACAGTCAGATACTATTTAACCCATCATAGCTGGAAAAAGAAGTCAAACCCACTAATCTTATTAATGAAAACAATCTTTAAAAACTGTTTAGATCACTAGAGGAATACAAATCTTTGTTTTTGTTCATTGAGTTAGGGAAAATGCTAAAAATACTTGTTTTTACATAGTTGCTCAACAAATATTTGTTAAATACATGAATAAATCAATATAATCTACTTTTAAACTAATATGACCATTGCTATTGATCAGAAAACAAGACTAATGATCTGATTATATTAGCCTGTTTATGGACTGTGAGCTTTTGATTAGCACTTTTAAAAACTATTTATTATTAATAATTATTTAAATGCTAAGGAATTTCAAATATTAACTAACCCGCCCATACCAGGTACTGGAATAAGCTAGAAATATTGAATGTGTACATATAAGTCACATTATGTATGTTAAAGTCTTTTTAAAGAAAAGTACAGACAATATAAAACACAGAACAAAAAGGTAAAAAATTCTTCTTTCTGCCCCTAGAAATTCCTACTCTTTCACTCTTCTCCATAATTATTATTATTTTTTCTTACTGGCCTATGCATATATGAATTAAATATACATGTTTAATCTTCCTTTAGTCCCATAAATGATTGCATATTATGCAGACTAAACTATACCTTTTACTTTCCTATAATTATATATGTTAAAGAGAATTTCATAAATCATCACATTGTTTTAACAGCTGCTTAGTATTTTACTGAATAGATATAGCATAATTTATTTAAAATATTTCCTGTTGATGGATATTTAGTTTTTTCCCATTATAGCCATTACAAAGAGTGCTATAATCAAAAGCCTTGCATATATGTCATTGTATTTCATGTGCCACAGTTCCATCATACAATTGCAGAAAGCAGCAATAAAAATGTACCTGAAACTCAGGTAATGAACAAGTAAGCCTTCAATGCTATTGTCCTTTATTGCTACATAATAATTGTATCTCCCAGGTTCAAAGTATTATAATAAGGAACTTCAGGCACACAAATTACCCCCAAACATTAACACTGCTTTATAATACACCCTTACTTCTTCTCAATGGGCTCTGTAAAATAACGTGTGGTATTACTATGGTAAAAGTCCTTTTTACTAAGAAAATAAATTACATCCTTGAACTTCTTTGGTGTCTAGATTAGAAAAGAAGAAAACTTGAAACTGTGAGCCTGTGTGTGTGTGTGTGTGTGCATGTGCACGCATGCATGCATGCAAACAAATAAACAAGTAATAAATAAGTAAATAAATAAATAGCCCTCATATAAATGAAGAACTAGAATCTTGTTTGCATTTTCCTTATTTTTTGTCTACTGTGTAATTCATTGAATTAGGTGTTTGCATTCACAAGAGAATTGCATTTCTCTTGCCTTACTTTCTCATTAAGTTGTCTTGGAATGCTATCTCTGACAGAGGGAACTCTTGTTCATAATTCTAGAACATATGATAGCCACATGCTGATAGAATTATGGCTACAGGTTTTTCCTGAGAAGAGGAGGCACAAATATTCTTTCATATGTTAAAACAAAAATCTAACTCTCCCAAAGAATAATCGTAGGTCATGAAGTCCTTCAAATACTTTTCTTGTTCACCAATTAACATCTTTGTGTATTGAAGAAATTCCCAGTGGAAGCTTAAAGACATTATTAAAACAAAGCAGAAGCTTAGATTTTGTAATGTAAAAATACTAGATAGACACATGAGAGTCTGGACGTGGAATAATTCTTAACTACTCACAATTAAAGGTCATTTGGTATGACATTGGAAATGTAATTTTCTTAAGGCTTTGATCCTTAATTGTTTTTTCCTTATCAACACCTGGAGGGTTCCCCAGACTTAATATACTTCAGTGTTCCTTGTATAACAACTACCCAAAATGTTGAGATCAGGTGATTTTGGAAATGTTTTATGAAGAGTGAGAAGAGCCACAGGGCCAGTTCTCTGGGAGACAGTCTGCTGGATTTTGAGTCCAGGTCTTGGCACATCTTAACAATGGGGAGAAATCTAGGATGTCTACAAAATGAAGGAGGAGAGATAGAGACCCAGATTTTCTGAAAAGCCAGTGGAACCACATAGCTGTAGGAAAAATAAGGTGACATTCCAGGAACTGCTTCTGTTGATACTCCTTTTGTACCTTCACTGCCATGCGGTCTGTGGTAGACTATGATTTGACCAGTACTGTGATGTCCAAATAATTGGAACTTACTGAACAAAACCTCTCACCTGCCATCCAGCTCTACAGCAATGACAACTACAAAGAGAAATCTAACAGCAAACCATTCTTATTATTTAACATTTATAAAATGTTAACAGCATGCTTGGTGCTGTGAAAAAATGAGGAATACAGTATTGAGATAGCTTGATGAGTTTATGTTGTCAAGTAAATAGTGGCAGCTAGAGCATGTAAGCTACCCTTTGAAAGGGATGGGCCAAATGTACTGAATTCAGTGGTTTGTTTTTCTTTCTCTTCTTGCTCTTTCAGTGTTCTTGGATGTCTCATCCCACAGCTCAGTGGTTCTTGAACGTGGCTACATATTGGAATCATCAAGGGAGCTTTTAAAAAATAACATAGCTGACTGCTTCTCATCCTCAAAGATTCTGAAGCAATAGATCTAGAGTGTGTTCTGCGCATCAGTATTTTTTAAAGCCCCCTGTGTAATTCCCCTATGCAGCTAAGGCTGTGAATCACTTTTGTGGTTTTGTTATTGTTATTGTTGTTTATTTTTTAATCAACAGCCCCTGATAGCACTCCAGTTGAAACAATCTTGGTCCCTATTTTACTTTTTTCCTCTTATCTTTGTGCCTTTTGAAAAGAAAAAAAAAAAAAGAAATGAACACTATTAATCAACCCCTCTTTTGCCATAGTATTAATGGGAGAGGGCTCTTGCCCTTCTGCCATGTGGTGTTTTAACTAGGGTCCTCTGGAGACAATGACTTTTTTCTATTCGAAGCTGTGGGTTTAATGGTACAGATTCTAAGTGAATTGTTTGGATGTTGTCTCTACTTAATTTGTGAATCACATTCTATCCCTTACTCTGTTTGCTGGGAACAGTCAGGTAAGAAAGACCTCTGTTAAGGTCTCCATGTTGTGCTTCCCAACCAGCTTCAGGTAATTGTTCTGGGTTAGAGAGATGTCCTTTTTTCCCAGCTCCTTTTTAAGACTCAGAGAGACCAGATCAGATTACATCTGCTCCCTTGACCCCTCTACATCCTTTTCCTTTCTTTACATTGTCCAAAGAGCATATTGGATCATTTGTAGGCTCTGGGATGGCATTCTAAAAGTAGCTGTTAGGTTAGGGTGTGGGCATCCTAAGACATACCTACTGAATGTAGGCTTATGTCTAACTCCCATCTTTGAGGAGCAGGTTGGTGTAGTAGTTGCCTCTTACTGTATAACAGATTATCCCACAACTTATCAGCTTGAAATGAAAAGCACTATTATTATCTCAGTCAGTTTCTGAGGGTCAGGAATTCAGGAAATGGTTTAGCTGAGTGATTCTGGCCCAGGACCTCTCATGAGGTTGTAGTTAAGTTTTCATCTGAAGGCTTGACTGGGGCTGGAGGATCCTCACTCACATGGCTATTTGTAGGCCTCAGTTTCTTGCTGGCTCTTGGTCACCAGCCTCCGTTTCTTACCACATGAGGTTTTCTGTAAGGCTGGACATGACATGGCAGCTGGCTTACCCCAGGGTGCATATCAAAGACTGAGAGTGAGAGAGAGGCCAAGATATAAGGCAAAGTGCTTTTTATAATTAATCTTGGAAGTGATATACCATAATTTCTGTATTTTATTGGTCACACAAACCAACCCTTGTACAATGTGGGAGAAGACTTTTTCTCATTGGTGTTGTTCTATCACTGAATTTTTAAACTTTTTTAAAGAACAGCTTTATTGAGGCATAATAGATAAGTAATGTTTAAATGTACAAATTCATTAGTGTTAGCATATGTTTACACACATGAAATGATCACTAAAATCAAGATAGTGTATGTATCCATCACCCCTGAGAGTGAGAGTTTCCTGGTGGTCTTTTGTAATCTCTTCCTCCAATCCTTGTTTGTCCCCCCATCCCTAGCAACTACTAATTTCCTTTTTCTCACCATAGATTAGTTTGTATTTTCTACAGCAGACTACCTCAACCTCAGCCTCAGTGCTATTGATATTTAGGAGCAGATAATTCTTTGTTGTAGAAGACTGTCATGTACATTGCAGGGGGTTAATTAGCATCCCTTGTCTCTATCCACCAAATGTGTGTAGCACCCTTGCCCCATTTGCAACAAACAAAAATGTCACCAGATATTGTCAAATGTCCCTTGGGGGGCAAAACTGACCCTGCTTGATACCCACTGTTCTAGAATTTTATACAAATGGTATATGGTATATACTCTTGTGGCTTCATTGCCTCAGCATAATTAGAGATTCACCCCAGAGGGATCCTTTTCATCAGGCTATCTGATCAGAAGAGTCTCTGAGAGTGAATTTTTTGTGGTCAAAGTAGATAGTATGTAGAGCATTGGCAATGTAGGAATCAAAAGTCTTAGGTTCTGATTCTAGCATTTCCGTTTATTAGCTGTTCTATATTAATGATGTAAAAATATTCATTTTGCTCACTTTGCAAGATTACTGTGAGGATCAAGTCTGAACTATATAACATTAAAGTTCTAGTATTTGCTTTCATTTTGGTGGGTCTATGAAAATATATTTTTTTATCAAATAATCTAAACTGTCATCCAATTAAAATTTTTTATGGAATGCTTGCATCTATAGAGTGTCCTATGTACTGTGACACAAAAATTTGTTTGTTCCCAAAGAGTCTACAAGACATTGTGGTTAAAGAAGACAATAGAAATATGGATGAAGTGCCAAAGTAGCAGAGAGAGGAAAAAGTGATGGATTCATTCAGGGAAGCACTAATACAAAGATTTCTTGGAGTATGTAAAATCTGGGCAGGATTTTGAAGGATGAATGGGATTTTACTGAGTGGACGTTACAGAAGGGAATTCCATTAGAATGATAAAAATGCAGGCAAGGAGGCATAAAATATCTTGGTGTATTTGAAGAACTGTGAGTAGCCTAGTATTGCTGTAGTATGAAACGAGATCGCATCTGAATGGTGGGATGTGAGTAATAAGCAAGAATCAACTATGAAGGAAATATTTTATCATAGTAATGAGTTTAGACTTTATTTTACAAATGGCAGGAAGCTAGTGAAGTGTTTTAAGCAAGAAATGCAAACTGGTTAGTGTTTTAGAAAGATTGCTTTGGTGCCATGTGAAGAATTGATTTAAATGCCTGTTTTCATATCTGAAGTCTGGGGATTTTTATTTCATCAATATTTTATTGTTTCATTGTTATAAATTAATATTGACTTGTGCAATTATGTTTCATTACTAAATGGCAAAAAATGACTTCTTAAAAGAGAGAAGCAATTCCTTAGTATAATTTTAATTTAAAGAGCCAGATTAAGTATATAGAAAAAATTTTTTTAACGGGACTTTAGTTCAGTCATGACAGTTTGAAACTATTCTCTGCCCACATTAAAATATTAAAAGTCCCCTGTGGCCAAAAGGTTGGGGGGAGCGTGAGACCATGAACAAAACAGCTCCAAATGTAGTGCACATTGAAATCTTCTCCTCTAGGGAGAGGGAAAGGAACGAGTTGCCCTTTAGAAATAAGACTCACGACCTATTCCATATTGAAGAGAGAAACAGGATTTACAAGGCTACAAACTCTTTTCTTATTTTCAAAAGGATAAAATTCTCAACTAACAGGAATCCTTAATATTTTATCCTCCTGGACAGATATTGAGACCCCTTTATAAATCTGCAATGTCCTCTTGTACATATCCCACCCTTTCTTTTCCTATTGAATGTCATGAGATCTCATTTTTCTTAACTGAATGTCATGTCAAACCCCCTCCTCTACAGATCACAAAGCAAATCTTGGAAAATCACAGACTGTGCTCAGTATCAACCAAGCCTGTCATGTAGTAGTGTTAGGGAACTGGAGCATCGTGCTTTCTTTCATTGCTTCTTACTTCCTGCAGGGCAATTCGTATAAATAGCAAAGTCTTGTTTTTATATTCTGAGCCTGAGTTAATTTTTCTACAACAGTACTGATTAAGCATAGGGTGTGTGGGGCCCTTCATTCTCCTGGGACGGAAAACTGAGAATGGGAAAGCTTAAGACAAGAGAAAGGGAATTAGGATGAGAGAAAAAATGGGGAAAAAATCTGGGTATGTAGGAATGAAACTTAGCCAGACCTGAATTTTTGGCTGGCTGAGGGATATTCCTGGAAACTTGACTTTTCTTCAGTTAGTTTCACCTTAAACACTTAGGGTCATGTTGCATTATTTTGTTGTGCTTGTTGAGTATATAAACACAGTCTCAAGAATAGGAGAGAGGAGGCCATGAGGATATAAAAATTGCCCCAAGAAAATGTGAAGGTGAGCGTATATGCCTGGCAGAATCCTCATTCTGGGAAGAGAGGTAAGTGGTATTTACCTATGTTATTCTCATGGGGAACTTTGGAGACCTGAAAAGCTTGATTTCCATCAAGGAGCATGTAATTTTGTTTCTACAAATTTCCAAATATGTGCTGTTAAAGGATTTCTCAAGCCTTTAACCATGGTTGTGGCTAATTTCCCTAATTGTGTTACCATCCTGTTTTTAATACACATACACATGTTGCATGAAATCAATAGAAAGAAATGGTACTCTAGGATAACATAAAGAGATGGGGATGAGAACAAGGAAACATGATGAATGTCTTCAAATATTTGGTGGGCCATCATGAGCTAGAAAGATTAGGATGTTCTACATGGTTTCCAGTAGTAGAACTAGGACTAGAAAGCAGATACTGGGTCAAGATAGGGAAGACTTCTGTAGGTTAAACAATTTCAGCTGGTCACAAGTAGCTTTTTATCATTGAATGTATGTAAATTGAGGCCTAATGACATCCTGTTAGGTTACAAGGGAGGCTTTTAAAACTGAGTCAGATTGGATGTCTTCTATGTCTTTTGAAAATGTACTGTTCTAGAATTCAAACATAATAAGCTCAATGTCAACATTATGCACTATGACCTTTTTTTTTTTTTTTTTTTTTTTTGAGAGAGAGAGAGAGAAAGAGAACCTGTAGTTGGGGGGTTGGGGGGCAGAAGGAGAGAGAGAGAGGAATCTTAAGCAGGCTCCATGCCCAGTGTGGAGCCAGATGTGGGACTCAGTCTCACAACCCTGAGATCAGGACCTAAGCCAAAATCAAGACTTGGATGCTTAACCAACTGAGCCACCCAGGCACCCCTAGGCACTATGACCTTTATATAACTTTTGTATCATTGGAGATAATGAAGGCACTACTATTTTTGTTTGGATAATGAGATGTCCTCCTTTCTCTATACTGTTGTCATTTTTTTGTACATGTCCCTCAACTATTTTAATTTATTCTTTCATTTGTTTATTTGTTCATTCATTTATTCAACAAGTATTGCTGAGTTCCTCATCTACACTAGATACTGTGCTAAGAATCCAAGATGAAAAAGACACCGTACCTGCCATGTCCTCATGAAGATGTGAGCCTACTCAACTGTGAACAGTTTGGAGCTTTACATTTAAAGGTATGTGATGCTTTTAGCTTGTTTATTGGTTGTTTAGACCCTCAAAATATAGTGTTATTTATGCACCCTGATGGTTTTAAGCAAGGATCAACTCAAACCAAATGTCTCAAGAATTCAGTGAGAAGGCATTTGAGAGACATCATTCAGTACCATATTTAAATACTTTTTGACCATGACTGGATGGTCAAAGTTGTCCATGTCGGTGCTTAAGGACATAGGTTCCAGTTCAAATAGCAAGGTTCAAATCCTACTTCCTCTGTTTATTAGCTATGAAACTCAGCTACTTAACCTTTCTGTGTCTTGATCTTTTCATCTGTAAAAGGGAATTATAATAGAACCTACCTAGTAGGATTTATGCACAATGGAGATGTTTGTAAACTGCTTACCACAGTGTTTCACACATAGTAATTTCTCAACAAAGATAAGCTATTGTTATGGTACCTTAAATGAGGCTGTCATCTGTTCATATTTCTTTTTTTTTTTAGCACTTATTAAATTGCCTTTTACTAACTATAGTTATTTGCTTAAGTGTCTATCTCACTCACTCAACAGTGACGTTTCTAAAAGCCTTAGTCTTTACTGTATCTTAATGTCACAGTGCTTTCCAACATTGTTCATGTCAAGGCAAATACTGCAAACCTTGATTTTTT
>NW_028010212.1:0-862 GCF_054177405.1 Leptonychotes weddellii | reverse complement strand
AATGGCAAGATTTCATTCCTTTGGATGGCTGCATAATATTCCATTGTATATATATATACACCACATCTTTTTTATCCATTCATCTGTCAATGGACATCTTGGCTCTTTCCATAGTTTGGCTATTTCCACAGATGTTTTTATTTACATCTGGAAAGGCTTGGAAATTGTCATGGTTCTACCCTTTTAGAAGTTATGTGTAGAAACTTAGGCCAGGTAACTTCCCCAAAGATGCCTAGTGGGTTAGACAATGGGCCAGATCTCTAACATGATGCTCCAAGCTTCATGCTGAATCTTGTGATCAATGCTTGTGTTGACATCACTATCTCAGGCCACGAAGTTAACGTCTAAATAGTCAGACCCTGTCCTGTATTAACACTGATTAAAACTTTGGTCATAAGACAAAGTGTCTTATGTGATCAGGTAATTAATGCTACTTGCAATAGCAGACAAATCTCCCCAAACTTAATCCAAGATTATCTCTTGTTAATGTAAGGTCATAGTTAGGTGGTCCTTATAGCGATGCCATCAGGAATATATGACCTGCAGGGATAGATAGAGATGGAGAAGATACATTGTCTCATAAACCACTGATCAAACTAGCCACCTGGCCTTAACATTAGCATCTGGGGGAAGGGTGTGGAAATGCAGAAGGATGCATGGGTGTCTGGTAAGCCTCCACTATGAAGTCTGGCATCTCTGGACAGTGCCCTATAAATGGTCTCTCAGGTCTAGAGTTGCTCCTGTTCGTTTGGAGACCTAAGAATTAGAGAACTGTCAGCCTTCCCCTACTCATTGGTACCCATGGCAAGCAGGATAATTACAACAAGCACACTTACTAATTTCCTCATTGGAAAGGGAAAGA
>NW_028010211.1:0-862 GCF_054177405.1 Leptonychotes weddellii | reverse complement strand
CACAACAGTATGTTTGAACAATTTGTTTTGTTTTAACAGTATGTTTAAAATGTGGAGCTGAACAGCAATTGATGCTTTAATGGAATTTCTCTCTCCAAAACAAATATTTAGCATTCATTATTTATATATATCCCCAAGTAACTTTATTTCTCACTTGCCAGAAGTTTCTTAGAAAAATAAACCTAAAAAAAAAAAAAAAAAAGAAAAATAAACCTAAAAGAAACAAGCTCTGTTTAAAGATGTTTCAAAAACTCCAGACAACTTATCTAATGTACAAAAATTTCCCACAATTTATAATAGTAGTATGAGAATGTTAAATTCCACTTTTAATGACTATTAAAATTAATTTCCTTTGCCATTTTTCTTAACCTAAAAAGCAATTAATAACAATGGGTAATACTGTTGCTCTATTTTGGGGATACCCATGGGGCTATTTGAATTCTTCTTAACTGAGTTGTGTAAGCAAAGTAAAAAGTTTCTCTGAGAAATAATTAGGCTTTTGAAACGGAGATGTTATTATATTAGGTCAGAGAGAGCCACAGCTAAATTTATCATTTTCATATGTCTCTTTTCATCTGCTAAATATAATTACCTTGTTATTTGCCTTTTTTAACCATAAAATTCAGTGAATAAATAAAAACTCAATGCAGCTCAACACATAAAAGTTGTTTTTACAGTGATTCAAAATCAAAGCCATCCTTTCCCATCCTGGTCTCATTGAAAATGGTTTCAATTAGAGCAGAAAGGTGCTGATGGGTAATAGCCAACCCCCAACTATGAGCTAGAAGGCACCAGTGTTCAAAGCCTAATTACCCAGATGTCACAAGTACAAAATTACATGCTTTTATAATGTTAAAATAAT
>NW_028010210.1:0-862 GCF_054177405.1 Leptonychotes weddellii | reverse complement strand
ATCAGGGAGGGTGTAGGTCAGATCCGTCGATTTGGGGGTCATTATCAATTAGGGGGAGCTGAAACACGAGGTGAATGAAATATCCTGGTGGAGTGTAGCCACAGCCTGAGAAGGCCAGCGAAGCAAAGACTGGGGCCAGGGAAGCAGAAGGAGCAAGTGGACACGGACTGGAGGGCAGGGCCCCCAGAGGCAGACTCAGAGCCTCAGGAATGAGGGAGTGATCGGCAATGGGGGGACACTGTAAAGAAGAATGGAAACACATCTCTCAGGTTCGGCAGCTGGGGAGTCTTGGGACAGCAGCTTGACCAGAATGGAGGGGCCAGAAGCCAGGCTGCGGGGGGCTGGGGGTGAGGGGTGGCAAGAGGTGGTTCTGGAGCCACACCTCCGGGAAGCTGGGTCTGGAAAGGGGAGGACAGGTTGGGAGGACTTTCTTTGGCTGGCAGACAGGGGTGTGTCTCTGCCCCTGTCGCTTCTCTGTGCTTTGCAGGCATTCATTTCCCCATCAGACCTCCCCGGGAGGCCTGGGGGCACGTTTTCCTTTCCGTCATGAGCGTTCTGTGGCTCCCAGCATCTGTCAGTCCCCATTCTGGGTGCTGGGGGTCCAGGAACTCCCATGGCACACACGGGACAGGCTGTGGGCCAGAAGCTTGTAGTCGTATGCCAGGTGGAAGGAAGGCAGGGGCAGAGGAAGGCAGAGGAAGTAAGGAGGTGAGCAGGTCTCACCATGAAGGGGACATTTGAGCAAAGACCAAAGGTGGAACAGTGAGGACGCTAGACGCTAGCACGCTAGAGCAGAGTGAGGGAGAAGGACGGGGCAGATCAGTCAGGGCCCTCAGAGCGCTTTGCGTTTGCGCTGAGTCCC
>NW_028010209.1:0-862 GCF_054177405.1 Leptonychotes weddellii | reverse complement strand
AGAAGCAATTTAGTTTCACTGCTAACATTTTAGAGAATAAATAGAAGAAGAAAAAGATGTTTATTTTTATTTATTTTTTAAAGATTTTATTTGTTTATTTGACAGAGAGAGAGAGAGGGAGAGGGAGAAGCAGGCTCCCCGCTGAGCAGGGAGCCCGATGCGGAGCTCAGCCCCTGGACCCCGGGATTATGACCTGAGCTGAAGGCAGTCACTTAAGCGACTGAGCCATCCAGATGCCCCGAAAAAAAAAAAATGTTTAATTTCTCATTCCATTTCTCAATTCCTGGTACCTTCCATCTATGAATCCATCATCTCTTCTTAGACATATATGCGTATATTTTTACTTAACTCCTGAACAGTTAAACTTCTCATATTTGTCATCTAGCTGTAGCCCCCAACTCAACCACAGATTTGACTCTTTTAGGAACATGAATATGCTTCTCTGTAATCTCCACAATGCTCCATGCAGTTCTATACACAAAGTAGTTGGTGAAAGTGTTTAAAGCATATGTTCATTCAAAAAAATTTTTGGGGGGTGGCAGTGAGTACGTGGTTACAAACGCATGGCCCAAAATAATCTCTGTGAAAAAGTGCTACACATAGATGATTTCTTGAAAAATGCCCCAAAATTTATGTAACAAATGTTTTAAATACACAAGGACAATTCACCACACTAAGGATCCTATTGGTTAATCCTTTTTAAACAGATATTCACTCCTTCATTTAATTTGCTTTATAAATCTTCATTCAATTTGCTTCACAACTAAAATGAAGACCACCCTACAGATAAATGTTTCATGAACTCAGATGAAATTTGGGGAGTAGGGGAATAGGAAAGTGTGCCACTTCATTTTTTTTTTTT
>NW_028010208.1:0-862 GCF_054177405.1 Leptonychotes weddellii | reverse complement strand
TTAAGCCAGTCCTAGCTCCCAACATCTCCATTCAAAGTCGTTTATTGAATTCGTTCTCAAATCCTGCCTTCCCGGTGGCAGCCTCAGCTGGACTGATACCCTCAGCTATGGGTGCGACTGTGTCCATTCTGGCAAGAAGAGACAGGGTGGGAGCCTCACCCCCAAGGGTCTGGCCTCCCCCTGCACAAGGTCTGAGACCATTCTAGTGTATGAGGGGAAAGCAGGGGAACGGGCTATGTTGGCTCATCACCACGTGTCACGGACAGGACAGGCTGCCCAATTCGTGGGGTCCTGTGCAAAATGAAAATGCAGGATCCTGGTTCAAAAATTAAGAATTTGAAGACAGTGAGAGCAGAACATTGCATCAAGAGCAGGGCTCTTCTGAGCACACGGACGTGCGACTGCACCCATCACACGCCCATGAAGCTGGCTCCCATCACAGAACAAACCCAGGATGAAGTGTGACAGGAAATTAAGAGAACTAGAGCTTCTGTTTCCAGGCAAGGGTGGAGGCTAAGAACAAAGTCCAGAACAGAGAAGATGAAAGGAGGCCCTTTAGGAGGAACGGCTGAGGATTACCAAAAAAAAAAACACTGGAAGGACTCTGCTGGTTAGTAAAACCATTCATTCATCACAGTACCCTAAGGCCCGCGCAGGGGTCTGAGGCGAGCTCCGGGGCAAGCAGGTGCACAGTGAGCAGCGGCCTTCCCGCAACACTTGCCCGAGTTTCCCTGCAGGGCCCGGGTTCCTGGCCAAAGCCCCGGTGAATCTTGTGGGTGGAGGAAAGCAATGTGAAAAAGGGACAGGGACTGCCCACAGACTGATGAAGAAGCAGGGATGGGAAGGTCCCCAGTGCGCCAAC
>NW_028010207.1:0-862 GCF_054177405.1 Leptonychotes weddellii | reverse complement strand
ACACACACACACACACACACACACACACACACACGCTCGCACACATGCGAGCACCATCTTTCCTCTAAGAACATTAGTTCTCACAGATTCCTTCTGCTCTAGGTTTGACTGCAAAGTAAGGGAAAACCTTTGACCTTTTTCTATTACTTTAGGGGACGTTGAAAATCTAGGCGCTCATGCAGGCCAAGTCTAAATTTTGGTTCACACATTCCAATAGGCAAATAATAATACCATCTTTCTACATCATCATTAAATCAAATCTAAATCTGCTGTTAATTTTCTATCACGCCTCTTCCCCAAAGGATTGCAGGAAGGGCCAAGAGGCTGCTCTGGTGCTCAGACAGGAGATAAATGTCTAGTGTACCAAGTAAGTCTATTACTGGCATTCTTACTGCTTACGTCCAGGGATGTTCCTCAGCAATCCCCTTCCACCCAGGGACACAATAGAAGAATCTTTGCAGAAGGCTGGAAGCCTCAGTGCCATCCCATCTAAGGTTTGGCCACTGGTGTGTGTGGGTGGCTCCAACCCTCAGACCTTGCGAGGTGAGAGATTTTCTATTTTTAAGTGTCCAATTCAGCAGCATTAAGCACATTCACACAGTTGTGCGACCATCACCACCACCCATTTCCAGAATTTTCATCAACCTGAACAGAAACTCTCTATTAAGTCATAACTTCCCCACCTCCCCCAGCCCCTATTCTACTTTCCTCCTCTGTGAATTTGCCTATTTTATTTTATTTATTTATTTTTAAAGATTTTATTTATTTATTTGAGAGAGAGAGAGAGCACATGAGAGGGGGGAGGGTCAGAGGGAGAAGCAGACTCCCCGCCGAGCAGGGAGCCCGATGCGGGACTCGATCC
>NW_028010206.1:0-862 GCF_054177405.1 Leptonychotes weddellii | reverse complement strand
GGAAGGTTTGAGTCTTCATGACCCCACCACACAATTACAAGAAAGGGGATCTACCCCCAGGAATGAAAGGACAGGGAGACCCACCCTCTCTACTCACACCCACCTCCCCTCAAACCTGGAGCAGCCAGTGCGCCTGAAGCCTGGGGGCCCATCATGCAGGGCTTTGGAGGCCACATGAGGGACCCTGTGTCTTATTCGAAGTGCAGTCGGATGTGTCTAAAGAGACTGTTTATTCGTTGTTTGATCTGTTTTCTAGAAGCGACATGATCTATTTACATGACGTTATTCTAGTGGTATCGCTCTGCTTGCGCGCAGAGAAGACCCCAGAGAGAGGAGACAGTGGAAGCTGTCATAGGCAGAAGTGACCCCCAAGAATGTCCACACCCTGCTCCCCAGAGCCTGTGAATACATGACTGGACAAGGCAACGGGGAATTAAGGTTGTTACTAGGCTGGCCTTTAAATGGGGAGACTGTCTTGGGCGATCCCTGTGGCTCTGTGTCAGGCTTCTGACCTACAAAACTCTAGGATTAACAAGTTGTGCTGTGTGAAGCCACCGCGGTTGTGGTAATTTGTTACGGCAACAGTAGGAACCTCATGCCCTGCAAGGCTGGTTAGACCCTGCCAGGTCCACGTAGGAAATGACAGTTTGGACTCGTGGTCAAGGAGGAGAAAGTGGTAGAGAAATAGGAGAAATGTCGGGGCAGGTGGGGGACCTGGAGAGGTTTGGTGACAGATTCCACGTGGGGCAGGGGCGACCAAAGATTCAATAGTGACTCTCATGATTCTTGCTGCAGCACCCACGTGGTGGGAAAGACCTTTAATAGAAGGAGATGTGTGCAGGCTGAGCCTGTGTGGAGACCG
>NW_028010205.1:0-862 GCF_054177405.1 Leptonychotes weddellii | reverse complement strand
ATTCTAAGAGTGTGGGGTGTCCCCTAGAAGAAGAAGTCTGCGACAAGATTTGTCCTGGTCCAGACCCTGGCCCTGCTTCTCCTGCTCGGATGGTGGACTGCACAGTCCCTGGTGCATTAGGCCACTGGACAGCTCTGGGAGCCCAGAAACAGCCCCAGACTCCCACCAGGAGAGACCGTGGTGGGGGACACAGTGGTGGTTCCTAGAAATGGCCTCCTTGAGTGTGGTCACATCATGCCCTGAACTTGGGTCCACCCAGAAAGACAAGGGACAGAGTGACTTCAGTCTTGGGAATCTCCCGGACCTGAGGCTGCAAAGGCCACTCTCTCGGGAGCAGGACGTCTCCCTGTGCAGAGGAGGGGGTGGGTGCAGGGAGAGAGAGCTGCTCACTGAGTGTCTGAGGAAGGGTTGTCTGTGACCTTCTCCTACATCAGTGGAGGTTCAGAGCTGGACCTGTGGAGTCTGAGAGTGAGCTGGCCTCGGGCTGGAGCTGAGAAGGACAAGGGGACAGGGCGGTGAGAACCACACGCGGGATTCCAGATCCTGCTAGGTGACCAGTGTCCCCCAACCATGGCCACGTGCCGACCCTCAGAACCTGCAGGTGTCTTAGGTTCCATGGCAAAGGGAAAATGAGGCTGCGAACCAGCTGACCCTAAACTAGAGCTGGTCTGGAATCCCGGACAGGCCCCATGTAATCACAGGGTCCTCCCAAGTGGAAGGAGGCAGGAGAGGAGGTGGGAAGATGCAGCATCAGAGGGACTCATCCCACCAGTGCCGGCTGTGAAGGGGGAGGAAGGGGCCACGAGCCAGGGGATGCGGGCGCCACTAGAAGGGGGGACAGGAACAGAAATGGATTCTCCCC
>NW_028010204.1:0-862 GCF_054177405.1 Leptonychotes weddellii | reverse complement strand
TAGCATAATCTCCTCCAGTCCCATCCATGTTGATGTAAAAGTTGGGTATTCATCTTTTCTGATGGCTGAGTAATATTCCATTGTATATATGGACCACATCTTCTTTATCCATTCATCTGTTGAAGGGCATCTCGGCTCTTTCCACAGTTTGGCTATTGTGGACACTGCTGCTATGAACATTGGGGTACATATGGCCCTTCTTTTCACAACATCTGTGTCTTTGGGGTAAATACCCAGTAGTGCAATTATTGGGTCATAGGCTCTATTTTTAATTTTCTGAGGCACCTCCACACTGTTTTCCAAAGTGGCTGTACCAACTTGCATTCCCATCAACAGTGTAAGAGGGTTCCCCTTTCTCCACAACCTCTCCAACATTTGTTGTTTCTTGCCTTGTCAATTTTTGCCATTCTAAGTGGTGTAAGGTGGTATTTCAGTGTGGTTTTGATTTGAATTTCCCTGATGGCTAATGATGATGAATGTCTTCTTTGGAGAAGTGTTTGCTCATGTCTTCTGCCTATTTTTTGACTTGATTATTTGTTTTTGGTTGTTGAGTTTGAGAAATTCTTTACAGATCTTGGATACCAGCCCTTTATCTGTAGTGTCATTTGCAAATATCTTCTCTCATTCTGTGGATTCCCTCTTTGTTTTGTTGACTGTATCCTTTGCTGTGCAGAAGCTTTTTATCTTGATGAAGTCCCAAAAGTTCATGTTTGCTTTTGTTTCACTAGCCTTTGGAGATGTATCTTGAAAGAAGTTGCTGTGGCCGATGTCAAAGAGGTTACTGCCTATGTTCTCCTCTAGGATTTTGATGGATTCCTGTCTCACATTGAGGTCTTTCATCCACTTTGAGTTTATCTTTGTG
>NW_028010203.1:0-862 GCF_054177405.1 Leptonychotes weddellii | reverse complement strand
TATTTGTTAACATTACAGATTATCGTGGTTACTAACATTTTGAATAGACTCAGTTAATGAACACTTTGTAGAACAATTTTGAAAAATATCTCAAGATTCATACAAACAAAGTATATAATCTCTGTTGCAGAGATTAACATATACCAAATTTTAATTCCTGGTTCTTTTCACAGTAAAATTGCTGAAGCTGGGCTCATGGCTTCATAGCTAGGGACCACATTTCCCAGCCCCTGGCAACCAGATTTGTTACAGGACTCTATTCTCTTTAAGGAAATAGAGCAAAATTCATATATATACAATTTCTAGGTCAGTTCCAATTTAAAAGTCAAGTTGCTTGTCCTGAACTGCTGTTCTCCTTCCTTTAGGCTTCAAGGATTTGAGCAGTGGCACAGTTTTGATTTCGAAGATGAGGGCAATGTCTGAACAAGAATGAGATGGAGGAAGTCTCCATCTCTAAAAGATTTCATGAGGCAGAGCTGTCCTGCTGGTTAGACTGTTTTCTGCGAGAGAAATAAAATTCTATTATATTCAAGCCATTGTATTTTGGAATTTTCTTTGTTACAGCAACTTAGCCTCTATCCTCCCTAAAACAAATTCTTTTTTTTTAAATTATGTTAATAACCATATATTACATCATTAGTTTTTGATGTAGTGTTCCATGATTCATTGTTTGTGTAGAACACCCAGTACTCCATGCAGTACGTGCCCTCTTTAATACCCATCACCAGGCTAACCCATCCCCCAACTCCCCTCCCCTCTAGAACCCTCAGTTTGTTTCTCAGAGTCCATCGTCTCTCGTGGTTCATCTCCCCCTCCGATTTCCCCCCCTTCATTCTTCCCCTCCTGCTATCTTCTTCTTCTT
>NW_028010202.1:0-11790 GCF_054177405.1 Leptonychotes weddellii | reverse complement strand
CCTTCGGATCCCTACTTTTGTATCTTTGGGGTAAATCCCAGTAGTGCAATTGCTGGATCATATGGTAGCTCTATTTTCAACTTTTTGAGGAACCTCCATACTGTTTTCCAGAGGAAAAGGGGAATTCTTATAAACACTTTGAAATGATCCAGCACATGGGTCTACTTTTATATTAATCACATTCTGAAGTCCCATTTATGGGTCCCAGAGGAAGTCAGATCTTTCCCATAAGATTTGTCTTATAGAGGGGCACCTGGATGGCTCAGTCAGTTAAGCGTCTGCCTTCAGCTCAGGTCATGATCCCAGGATCCTGGGATCGAGCCCCACATCAGTCTCCCTGCTCCGTGGGAAGCCTGCTTCTTCCTCTCCCACTCCCCCTGCTTGTGTTCCCTCTCTTACTGTCTCTCTGTCAAATAAATAAATAAAATCTTAAAAAAAAAAAAAGATTTGTCTATAGAGACAAAATAAATAGCACTGAATACAATGTGATTTGGGATTGTTTAGGTGCTCATGCTTTTATTTTATGGTAAAATTATTTCAACCATTTACATTTTAAGCATGACACAAAACATACACACATAAAAGCATAACATTCTCTCATGAGAAAAAGGACTAATACCTCTTTTAAAGATACAGGTATTTTGTACTAATTTTATTTCAGTACTTGACTACCTTGATTAGTACACGTTATATTTTTCCAAATAGAAATAGAAATAGCCCCATTTTCAATACCATATATTGATAATTCCAAAAACACTTCTATAAAACATTTAAAGACATTTGTAAATGACTTAAACATTCCCTTACTAGCCCACTAAAGCCTGCATGAATATACTACAATGCTTTGGTATAAAATAGAACCATACTCTTTTTAGTAAACAAAATTTCCTGAGATGCAGCAAGAGTAACTAATAAAGAATAACAAGGAAAAATGATAATGGGCATTTAGGTAAATCTTGTGCAATCTATAAATGTATTTTTGATTATTTCTCAACAATCTTATGAGATTTTGTCATGTTCTCAGTCGTGTATTCAGGCCCAGAAAGTTATAAATGTTAATATGTAATTTATTCATTTCATTTATTTTTTTTTAAATTCTTATAGTTCTATACTCAGAGTTTGTCTATCACAGTGTGATTTTTGCCCCCAAAAATAAAAAAGGAAAGAAATCAATTTATTGCTGTCTCACATTATTATTATGTGTATCCTACAGCTGAGAAAACAGATTACATGTAAAAGGCCACAAGACTAGTATATGGCAAAGCTTTCAGCTCAAAGTAAACTTTTAATTAAACCCTATTATATAGTTTTTCCACTTGCTCATCACTACATGGCATTTTGTAGAATACCTACTTAGAGTTACATTCCTCACTCAGGAAGTAAGGAGAAACCAAACCAGTGCTTTTGAAATAACAGAATCAATTGTGAACTTCATTAGACATCCAACAGCTGGACTGTGTACTTTCTTACTGCCTACAGTCTCCCCTCCTTCTTCTTTTCCCTTCCTTCCCTAGTGCTCCCTCTCCTTCCACCTGCAGTCTTTCCCTCTTTTTTTTCTCCTCAAGTCATTGAGAAATAAGCATTAGAGATAAGAACAGTTGGCCAACAGCAATTGTCTCAAATATTTTCAGGATATAACTTCATTAGGGTTACCAAACCAGAAAGAAATTGGTATTTCTCTGCTTGGCTACACAAGAAGGTATACAGAAATTTTGTTCCTATTCTGATCTTAACGTTGATACAAAGGCCAACTCAGTTCTGGAATATGAGAGAGATGAGAGTAAGAACTGAACTTGCTAGATCAGGCAGCTGGGGTTGCACTTGACTTCTCCATAAGTGTCCTGCTACTGGAATAAGATTTGGCTATTATTTGCCAACCTGGCACCAACAGTGGTACACCTTCCTCTTATTGCTACTTCTGCCAAAATACATCTCTGAAAATTGGACATTAATGACCCACTTCCCTCCCTACTTGCATCACTTTATTCCTGTGTATGAAAGGGGATTTATGCATTTGTTATGTATGTAAATAAAAATCAGGAGGGGCGCCTGGGTGGCTCAGTCGGTTAGGCGGCTGCCTTCGGCTCGGGTCATGATCCCGGGGTCCTAGGATCGAGCCCCGCGTCGGGGTCCCTGCTCGGTGGAGGGTCTGCTTCTCCCTCTCTCTCCGCCTACTTGTGCTCTCTATCTCTTTGTCAGATAAATAAATAAAATCTTAAAAAAAAAAAATCAGGTTTGACTACATGTATTAGAAAATGCCAAAATAAACAAAAGGAAATTTTATTTCTCGTAGGTGATAGGCAGTCAGAGGTTGGCATAGTAGTTCAATAATAGCAACAGGGACATTTCTTTTTAATATCATGCTCTGCTATCCTGGAAGTCAGCTCATAGTGAAATATGGCTTTTGAAATGATAGCAAAAAATAAAATAAAAATAAAGATGAGGGATCATGTACACTCTCTAAGGAAACTCTTGTTGGAAATCATAAACAAACAAACAAAAAAACCCTTCTGCTTATGTTTCATTTGCCAGAACATAGTCACTAAGCCAAATCTAGCTCCAAGAGAGGACAGAAAAACAATCTCATAATGGGATGCTACAATATGTTTACATAGTAGCTACAGTTGACAAAGCTTACAATTATATGTCTATGTATATATAATAATATGTAGGTGTGCACAATATACATGTATGTTCCAAAATGCAAATAAATTGGAATATGTACATCCTATATTTGTGTTAGTGTTGAGGGTAGCAAGACCTCCATATCTGTTGAAGGAATAGTTCCTTAAGTCAAAATATCACCATCCACAGAGGAGAAGCAATTGAGTATCAAGCATTTCAAATTGGTTAGCTATAAAATGCAACTTTTTGTAACAAATTTAAAAATTAATAATAACAGAGGCACCTGGGTGGCTCAGTCGTTAAGCATCTGCCTTCGGCTCAGGTCATGATCCCAGGGTCCTGGGATCAAGCCCCGCATCGGGCTCCCTGCTCAGCGGGAAGCCTGCTTCTCCCTCTCCCACTACCCTGCTTGTGTTCCCCCTCTCACTGTGTCTCTCTCTGTCAAATAAATAAAATCTTTAAAAAAAAAATTAATAATAACAGAAACTAAAAAATACACTTAATAAAAATACCAGTGATTCAGTACTAGATGACGCAGCTAAAAAAAAAAAAAAAAAGGAGAGGTAGAAATAATAATTAAAACTATTTGAATTATAAGAAAAATTATAAAAATGTTTTATCTATTTTAAACATTTAGTAATCAATAATTTTTGTGTTTATTATACTATGATATATGAATGTTATTATATTTTAAATGTGTATATCATCTGGAAAATAATTTTTGAAAAGAATTATTCTAGGAAGCCATCAACATAATAAAAATATTTTGTTGTTCAAATAAAAAGCTTTTTTCAAAAATTATATTATTTTATTTAAGACTAAGCTTTCACATTAAAAAATGTCCAAGTATAGATAATAAATTATATGGTCCTAAATATTGTTCAATGACAGTATTTTGAGTCAAATTTTCAGTTACATCTATTTTGAATTCTTTTTATATAATTAAATGAAATACCATTTTATAATTATATAGTATTTTTATAATTATATATATGTTTATCATTATGTAAAATGAGGCCATTAATTCTAATAATGAATTTTTATAAAAAGTCTGCTTAGACCTCCCTGTTGACCATTTACCCAAGAGAAAAAATAAACCTCTCATAAGTTAAGATAGTATACAAGTTCTAACACTCTATCCATACATTCATTCAGGTTTATATGTTTGTTCATTCACTTTAAAAATATAATGATATAGGGGTGCCTGAGTGGCACAGTTGTTTAAGTCTCTTGATTTCAGCTCAGTTCATTATTATCTCAGGGTCATAGGAGGGAGCGCTGAGTCAGGCTCCCGGCTTGGCGGGAAGTCCACTTGAGATTCTCTCTCTTTCCCTCTGCCCCTACCCCTACGGGCTTGCTCTCTCTCTTTCAAATAAATACATATTTAAAAATATATATAATGATATGTTATTTCCCAAAATATGCTCAGTACTAAAATAAAATAAGTTAAACAAACAAAAAAAAATACAAAATACAAAAAAAAGGAAAAAACAGAAGTCAAGCACTGGAGCAAGTTTCTTCTGTGGTATATGTATGTGTGTAGGATGAAACAAGATAGAACTGAGGTTTAGTTGACTTTCTTATTATTACTGTCATCTATGGAGTTTGTATTTTATCAGTTTCTCCATTTATCGCATAGTGATTTGTGTACAAAACTGAAAAGACTACTGGGGAAAGAAAAAGTAGACAAATATCAAGAGAGCCCATACTTTTAAAGTTTACCCATTTCTTGTAGCTGCAACTCTATCCACTGCTTTGCTACATCACACATTCTATTTGATATCATTTGTATTTCTTCTTAGTTATGCCATAATCATAAAATGCCCCCAAATAAAAATATTTCAGGTTAAATCTAATTATATTAAGATATATAAAAAATTATATTCCTAAATTAAATGTAGGACCTATTTTCTTTTCTCAACGAACAAGCAAAACACAGCTATATTTTCACTTGACAATACTATTTCATATTAGGCACAAAAAGGTAACTGTACAAAATTAAACCTGAAAAACTATGGCAAAGACAAAAAGAACACGGACTTAGAAAACTGAAGCAAAAGGCCAGCTTTACCATTAACTATATAATCTTGGTCTGTATACTTTACCTTTTAAAACTGACATTTTTCCACAGTACACACAGAAAATAATATTTACCTTTCAATATTGTTTTGAAAATTCAATTAAAATTATGTGTGTGCATTTGTACAATTTATACAGGACGGACACTATAAAAATGAAATATGAATATCAATAATTTAAAGAATATTGGTAGAAATAATAAACTATATTTCAAAAACAAGAGATTCTATAAATCAATATACCACTTTTCCCATTCAAATAGTAGTATTTGTAGCAATTCTGTTTTAGAGAGAACATGTACAGAGAAACTCCCTTAGGAAATTTGTTTGTTTTTATTCTCAGAGTAATTATCTAGGAATACCCCTCAGAGTAATGGTCTCTTTAATTTGACATTTTACATGTCAGAGAAGATTAAAGACAAGCGTTATTTAACTATATGTGTAATTGTAAATTTATCAGAAGTTTCAGAAGTAATGGTGATCTCTTAAAAAAATAGTAATAATTCTCAGAAACAGAATACTATTTAAAATGTAATTTCCCCTTCCCCTTTCCGGGTCCTCCGTCCTCATAATGAGGAGTTGCAACTGGATTTATGTGACAATGTTGCTAATGATCTAGGAGGGAAGAGAGAAAGCAGGAGTCTCAGAGGCTTCCAGGTCTGTACCAACTCTGCTATGCCAATTGCAAAGGAAAAAAGCACAACTTGTTTTTGTTGGTGAAGTCAGCAGATGCGACTTGAAGACAAATAGGGAGCAGATGTGACAAGTTAGATTGTTTGCTTTTACATAGACAAATGTGGCTGAAGCCATGATAACTGGGAAATGCTTTAGCTGCAGAATCCGCTCTGTGTCCTAAGTACCAAGCTTATGTTTCTTACCCTCTCGGCGGTTCTAAAGGAAGCATAGAGAACGCACCAAACCCCTGAGCTCTCATCTGAGAATGTTAAGCAAAATTAACTTTGAAAAAGGATTTAAAAGGCATGCGTTGCCTTTTACACGGATCATAATGAAATGCACTCTGTTGGAGTTTTTATTGTTTTAAAAAAAGAAAAGAACAAACAAGAAAATAATGGGAAAAAAAAGATGTTTCGCAGAACTGGCATGGAAAAAGATTAAAAATGCAACAGATGTTTTGACAGAGTTGGGAGATAAGCGTTGGGAACAAACAAAAAACACAACCTGTTATTAGATTTGGTGGGCCATTTCTGAAGGTGATATTTATTTCCTTGGAAAAGTCCAATATGCTGTTATCGAACTTCTGACCTTTCTTTCTAAACACTGCAGGAAGCTGCTGGTCATCTGTGCCTTTGCTGTTGTGGATGCTGGGTTGCATCTCCTTGAGGCAGAGAAAAGGCAAGGCGTATCTCTATTGCATTTAGAATCTCTCAACTCAGGGCACCTGGGTGGCTCAGTTGGTTGAGCGACTGCCTTCGGCTCAGGTCATGATCCTGGAGTCCCTGGATGGAGTCCCGCATCGGGCTCCCTGCTCGGCGAGGAGCCTGCTTCTCCCTCTAACCCTCCCCCTTCTCATGTACACTCTCTCTCTCTCATTCTCGCTCTCTCAAATAAATAAATAAATCTTTAAAAAAAAAATAGACTCTCTCAACTCAAATCACAAAATCTAAGGGAAAAATTCTATCGGTTCTCAAAGCCAGGTCTGCTATTAACTTTCGACCCCATCCTTTATTGTGTCTGAGTGATACCCTAGGCCGGCAGCTAACACAGTGAACAGCATAGCAGCGAATTACTTTTCATCTTTTCTTTTCCTTTTTAAACATATAATATATAAGCCTAAACAATAATTAAAGCATGAACATTCTTTTTTTTTTTCCTATACTCAGCCGATTGTTTTCTTTTTATTCTGGATGTGGTGAGTGAGATTCCCGCTGTTTGATAACCCAAATTATCCTGACATTCTATTTTACTTTTATATGTCCCAAAATGAAGTAATCCCTTGCAGCCATTTATCTTACTATTACCTTTGATGTATACGGTCAAACTCAGTGTAAGCATGCAGCAACTAGAATGCTATCCAGAGACCTAAGTGGAACTGACAATAGTATATTCTAATGCAAATTACATTTGCCTTCAAGAGGGATGTGATAAAACATTCTTCTGCTATATGACTATGCTTAATTTCTGTGAATAGTGTTAAAATTTAAATGAATCATGACATCCCTTAGCCCATAAAAGGTGGCAACAATGACATTTTCTGTCTATCTTGAATTCTGACTTAACCCGTTATTAGTTTTGTGAGCCTCCATTTCTTCAAATATAAAATGAAGATTGTAATATCTAACCTGCTGGGAGCTGAAGAAGATGAAATCATGTCACAATGGTATGAAGCTTCTAGTCCACAGGATTACTCAGTGTTGAGTAGTGCACATCTGTACCCTGATGGCCTGATTCTGATTCTTACTTGACCATCTGAGTTTCAGTTTCTTTATCTGTGGGATAATAACTACATCTTAAAATGTTTGAAAAGTAAATAATAACTGATGAAGTGGTTAGGATGGTACCTGACTTGAGAAAGAGTAGGCTTAATAAATGTTAGCTGCTAATCTTAGAGATTAAAGAGAGGACTCTTTCATTCTTTCCTCGCTATTAATCTCCTGCAGAATGTACAATGAATAATACAGGTATCCCTTGCTTTATTATGCTTTGCTTTATTGCACTTCACAGATGTTGCATTTTTTTACAAATCGAAGGTTCAAGACTTCAGTGGAGACAGTAACTGCGGATGTGGTAGAAACAGCAAAAGAACTGAAATTAGAACTGGCTTGAAGATGTGAATGAATTGCTGCAATCTCATGATAAAAACGTTAACAGATGAGGAATTGCTTCATACAGGTGAGCAAAGAAAGGGACTTCTTGAGATGGAATCTACTGCTGAAAAGATGCTGTGAAGATTGTTAAAATAACAACAAAGGATTTAGAGTATTACATAAACTTGGTTGATAAACCAGTGTCAGGGTTCTAGAAGACTGACTCGACTGTTGAAAGAAGTTCAACTGTGGCTAAAATGCCATCAAACAGCATCACATGCTACAGAGAAATTGTTTTTATAAGAAAGAGTCAGGGGCGCCTGGGTGGCTCAGTTGGTTGAGCGACTGCCTTCGGCTCAGGTCAGGATCCCACGGTCCTGGGATCGAGTCCCGCATCGGGCTCCCTGCTCTGCGGGGAGCCTGCTTCTCCCTCTCCCACTCCCCCTGCTTGTGTTCCCTCTCTCTCTGTCAAATAAATAAATAAAATCTTTAAAAAAAAAAAAAGAGTCAGCCAATACAGCAAACCTCATTGTTGTCTTATTTTAATAAATTTCCACAGCCATCCCAACAATCACTCAGATTAGTCAGTAGCCATCAACATGGAGGCAAGACCCTCCACTAACAAAAATTAAAATTAAAATTAAAAAATAAAAAATAAATAAAATTAACTATTTGCTGAAACCTGAGATGATGGTTAGCATATTTTAGCAAGAAAGTATTTTTAAATTAAAGTATGTACATTGTTTTAGATGAATGCTATTGCAAAGTTAAAAATAATCTTTTAAGTATAATGTAAACATAATTTTTATATGCACTGGGAAACACCCCAAAAAATCATTTGAGTTGCTTTATTATGCTATTTGCTTTATTGGAGTGGTCTGGAACCGAACCCGTGATATCTCCATGGTATGGTTGTATGACATTGGCCCACTATACCCTGAGATCTTTCTGACATCTATTTTTAGATCCCCACAGCCTCTGGCTGGCCCTGAGTGTCTGATTTGTGAATTTTGTTTGAATGCATTGCCACTATGTTTCATAAACTCTCTGCTCAACATCACTTCTCTACAAGGCAGGCACATTATATTCAAAGTCCTTATTCTATGCTCCTAGGCTTCAGAGCTTGTCCCGAACTAAAGAGAGATTACACCGTAATATTAAGCAGCCCTTACTTAATTTGTGACTACAATTAAAATATAGCTTTATAAAGTTAACTTTGAATTTATTGCTATATTTTATGGGGGATGGGGCACAAAGAGCCACAGAGAAGATAATATGCTATATTTGTTCTCCAATCCATCCAACGCCCTGAATCACTCTATGGGAGTGACAGCCTCTTCTACATACATAATTAAGTGTATAAAGTATAAAGACCTTTTCACATAATAAGTCTAAGAAAGTACTGAAGTTCTAAGCTTGCTGGATATATGAGATAGTAGAAATTAGAAAATGAGAGCTTTCATCCTGGGTTAGCTAGTTATAAGTTAAGTTACTCAGAATAAGTTACATATCTCCTTTGAACTTCAACTTGCCTATCTGCAAGGAGAAATGGTAATGACATCTCCTCTAACTTCTTCACAGTGTTCTTTCATTGAACATATAAGTGCCTGTCCAACTTCCTCTCCCAACTAAGTACACCCATTATCCTCAGTGACTTTACCTTCTACTACAGTCATCTCAAACTGTATTTCTTGCTCCTCTCTCTGCATCATTAGCAATTGCTTTCTTTGTCACTCCAGATCAGCTAGGTTTCATTTTGTCCTCATCCCGGATCTTGTCATCATCTGAATTTTTTTTAACCTCAATAATCACTGATAAAATCGTGTAACATTCTGACCACGCATTGTATTTCTTCCACACTATCTTGATTGTCAGTCCATATCTACAGAACACATAGTCTTTTGAAGTCTGTTTCCTTGTATTCCATGATTCCTCATCCTTCTTTATTTCCTTATTTTTTTTCAGCTAAGATCCCTCAGCCTGTTATTTCATTAAAACTTTGGCCAATACTATAACTCACCTTGGTATTTTTAATTTTTATACCCACATAGCAAAATACCAAACCAAGACTCAAATATTCTATACTCTTTCTTCATGTATATGTTTCAATAGCAGGAGCTACTGGAGAAGTCACAATTTGTTACTATAAATTCATAACTATGAACTTCAAATATGCTCTCAGATTATGTGCAAATACTACTTCATTCTACAGAAAAACCCAGTCATAAAAATAAACACAACTAATATTTTCTGATAGTCACCACCCTATGGGTATATAATACAGAGAGATATATGATATATAGATATATAAATTTGTACCATAGAAATAATTTTAGAAAGTACTACTTTTCTAGTAGTACTAGAAAGAAAGTGCTACATACTACATTTTAGATAATATCATCAAACGTAAATATATATGAATTTAACCAAAGATGAAGAATATTTAATGAATTTGAATGAGATCTGAAATTCTAAGAAATTTTCCTAAAGATATGGCTGTCGTCATAGATTTTACACTGCAGTTTTAAATTTTAGATATTAATGTCTATCTTCCCCTTCTTCACAAATGACCCATTTCCGGCTAGTAATTTTGCTGTGTTCTGTTTGTGCTTTTGTAACCATAATTCCCCAGTTGTTTCATTTCAATTTTACATTTATATGGATAAGACACTCAAGTTATCTCTTTACATTGATGACTTTATTGTTAAGATCTTTGTTATTCATATATTTTTGCCTGGATTTTATTGCCCAGAGCTGTTATTTGTTGAGTTTGGTTTGGTTTTCATTTTGTTTCTGTATTTCAAATATATTGAATGCTACAACAGCTACATTCTTGCAGCTTCAAAAATTTATTTCATTAACCTTTGTACATTGCTCATATCCTCACTTAGAATAAAGGCTTCAAGAAGGCAGAGAATTGTCTGGTTCACTGCTCAGTTTCTAAGGGCCATTACAACAATCGGACATGTTAGGAATCCTGTAAACATTTATTTAATGAATGAAAATAATAAAACCACTGGTAGGGCTTGGAACTATATCAGAGACATTTCCCAAAATGTTCAGAGTGATTCAAGTCACATGAGACGGGAAATTGGTTATCTCACTAAGATATTACATGACAAAAACCTTAGTGGATTCTGTTGAAAGTTTAAATGTTTCATGGTTAAGAAGAAGATACCACTTGAAACATGTGCTGCGCTCGAAGTGGTTCCAGTTTACAGACAACTGCTCACAGCAAAGTTACCACAGAATTTATAGAAATATCAGGTGTTAAGAAAGAAGCAGAGACATGAAGGCCCTCTTAGGCACACAAGGTGATCGAAACAGTCTCACACCTAAGAACGTGTTTTTCTCTAATTTTACAAAATGTAATAGAAATAACATCAGACACAACTCAGATGATATTTTCCTGTGCAGTTAAGAGAAACTATAATGACAGCTTGAGGAGTGGCAGTCACTTGTTCTAAAAAGGAAAGTACTTAGAGATAATGTCTACTATACTCTCCCTAAACCCATGAAATAAGGAAGAATATTGCTGGCATTTGGTATATAATAATGCATTTACATCTTTGTGGTATATATTATAATGCATTTACATCTTTGTGGTATCTTTTATGAATTAAATGCATATTTACGGACATTTTATTTATCATAAACATGTCAGGTAGAATAGTTACCAACATTTCAAAAGTGAAGCTATTGAGGCTAAGAGCTTTATATTATTAGCCAAGAAAATGTCACAGATACATGTGAGAGGTGCATTTTATACTCAAGTCTTCTGACTACATATCAATTCTTCTACCTCTGTGAGCTTTCTCTTCTAGTTTGCAAGTAATTGATGCCAGTACATGTATTTATGATTACTCGGTTATAGGACTCAAACCTGTCCATTGAATGCATATTCCAGATGTTCCTGATAAACATCAGACACTAAAGCAACCTTAAAACAAAAGAACTGGTAGTTAATATTAGACAAATAGTAGAATTTAGTGAGAATCATTTCAAAATAATTAAGAAATACTCCATTGTAAATACATGCTTGAAGTGATTTTTTTTAATTGAAGTATCATTGACATACAATATCCTATCATCATAGGATACATCATCATCATAGTGATTTGGTATTTTTATACATTATGAAATGATCCTCATAAGTCTAATTATCTGTCACCATGTAGTGCTATTACAATGTTATTGACTATATTCCTTATGCTATACCTTATATCCACCAGACTTTATTTTATAATTGGAAGTTTGTACCTCTTAATCCCCTTCAATTATTTCTCTTGCGCCCCCCCCCCCCCCCCGGTAACCAACAGTTT
>NW_028010201.1:0-862 GCF_054177405.1 Leptonychotes weddellii | reverse complement strand
CAGGGTTTATCTTTGACTTCCTTCGGGAGAGAGGATGGATGAAGGAGAAAATGGGCTTCCGACACCAGCTGGTTTGTGGATTTGTGATAAGATGTCAAGAATCTTCTTCCGGAGGGCCTCTATTTTCTCAAGAAAGCATGAGGTGAGTCATCAGCCTCAAGTGCATGTACTTAGGTGCTTGTAAGAAGAGGCAAGTCTGAAGGGGGAAAAGCAAGATGGTGAATTTTTTTGTGGACAATGAAAAAGGAAGCTTGGTAGATTCTCCAGCTACTGTTCTGCTTCCATTTTAGTTGGGGCTCACTAATTTGTAGTGACACCCATCTTCCAGCTGTGATTCTGTCAAGTACATTACAAAGGGTTCATCTAGGGCAGTGTTTCTCAAAGTGTGCTACCTGGACAAGCACCATCAGCCTCACCTGGTAAGTTACGAAAAACGCAAATATCCAGCCCCACCCCAGACTTACTTATGTCAGAATGCCTGGGGGTGGGGCCTGGCCATCTGTTAACATGCCCTCCAGGTAATTTTGATGCGCTGGAGAGTTTGAGAACCACTAATCTAGGAAGAGTTTTTTTCTATCTCTCTCTTTTTTTTGTTTTTCCATGTGAATGCAAAGGAGGAAGAGAGCGCAAAATAATTAAAACTCATCTGCAAGGGCGCCTGGGTGGCTCAGTTGGTTAAGCGACTGCCTTCGGCTCAGGTCATGATCCTGGAGTCCCGGGATTGAGTCCCGCATCGGGCTCCCTGCTCAGCAGGGAGTCTGCTTCTCCCTCTGACCCTCCTCCCTCTCATGCTCTCTGTCTCTCATTCTCTCTGTCTCAAATAAATAAATAAAATCTTTAAAAAAAAAAAAAAACTCATCTG
>NW_028010200.1:0-862 GCF_054177405.1 Leptonychotes weddellii | reverse complement strand
GGGGCCACTCACCATCAGGGCCACTCACCATCTGGGCCACTGACCATCGGGGCCACTCACCATCTGGGCCACTGACCATTGGGGCCACTGACCATCAGGACCACTCACCATCAGGGCCACTCACCATCGGGGCCACTGACCATCGGGGCCACTCACCATCTGGGCCACTGACCATCAGGGCCACTCACCATCCGGGCCACTGACCATCAGGGCCACTGACCATCAGGACCACTGACCATCGGGATGGCACTTCTGAGGTCTCCGTGCTGAGGTGTCACTGCTCGGTGCCAACCCCACCCCAGTATCCTCAGAGCCTCCTCTGCAGCCTGCCATGCAGCAGGAGGCTGAGCCTGGGCCCCCACACCACAGATGGGGCTCCCCTCTGCCGACGCATCACCAGGTGTCCAGGGAGTGTGCTGACCTCTCTGACCCCAGGCTCCTCATCTGCTAATGGGTCTCTCACAGGATCCATGCAGATCCACAGTCACGCCGAGACCACACAAGCACTTTGTTGTGTTGGGAGCAGGTTGAGGTCCTTGTCAACTGCACAGAAACAGGGAAGATAAAGGGGGTTTTACACAAAAGCATAAGGTTCTTTCATCACAGCGCCCTGCGCGTCCGTGGGTCCTCCCCCCTTCCCTCACCTCTGCTCAGCCACGGGATGGGTCCCCCCTCCCCCGCATTGAAGCAGTTGGGTTGTCTGGGGCGCCACCAGAGCGGAGGGAGTCTGGGCATTTACGAGAACGTTTCTGATGCCCCGACCACCGAATGTGGCTGGAACAAGCACCAGAACTGTGGCTTGGCTCTGTGGCCGTGGCTCTCTCCCCGCACAGAGCCGTGGAGCACATCGCATCTCCCCGCC
>NW_028010199.1:0-862 GCF_054177405.1 Leptonychotes weddellii | reverse complement strand
CATCACCACCATCCCCACCATCCCCACCATCACCATCATCATCATCACCACCATCCCCACCATCCCCACCATCACCATCATCATCATCACCACCATCCCCACCATCCCCACCATCCCCACCATCATCACCACCACCATCATCTCATCATTGGTTTAACAGGTGGGCTCATGCTATGAGTGTTGCAGACAGAGGGAGAGAATCAAGCAGGGACAGGCCAGATTTCTACAGTACTCACCACCTCTCAGCCAGACCCAGCTGGGCTGTTGGGGGTGGTGGTGGTCACAGAAGCAGACATTGGCCCAAAGGAATGAACTTCATTAATCAAAACTAAGCTCTGGTGGGACTAAGTCAGGGGTCAGTGTTGGGGTGCTGGAAGTATCTAGGAATGTTGGAAAGTTGACAGCAGACAAGAGTGGGATGAGGCATCTACTGGCATCTACCCCCTTCCACCTCCTCCTCAAAAGAGGCTCTTTGGAGAGAAGCTACAAGGCAGGACTCTGGAGGTCTCATGCGACCTCCACCTCTCCTCTGCTAGATGACCTCAGACAGGCCTCTCTTGGCCTCAGTTTTCCCATCTCTAAAATGGGACATAACAAGACACGCTGAGACATTGCTGGAGGCCTGACCTGAGCAGTCGGTAGGTGGCGCTGACGGGCATGAAAGCCTCCCTAGGGCAGGCAGGAGGAGGAGGGGGTAGGCAAGAGGTCCTTCTGTGGCTCTAAGGCCGCTGTCAATGGGAGGAGCCCCAGCAAGGCACTGGTGAGGACTTTCATGATTCCTGGGGCCAGAGGAGCTGGCTAGTGTTGGAGGCTCTCCCCTCTGGTGGGGCTGCAGACCCTGTCTTGGGTATCTTTTTTTTTT
>NW_028010198.1:0-862 GCF_054177405.1 Leptonychotes weddellii | reverse complement strand
GGGTCCACCTGGCCACCCTGGAGCGCCGGCAGCAGGGGGAGAGCCTGCGTGGATTTGCTCTTCTCAGTAGGGGTGCTCCGTCCTGCGGGCCGGCCTGCACCTGGGGGGAGCGAGGGGGCGTGCCCTGCCCTCTCCCGCTGCCCCCGCACCTCCCCCAGGCTATCTGTGCTCAGGCAAAGTGCCCTTGGGGTATCCTACGGGTCCTGCACGCTGGGCTCGCCACCTCGAGGGCGTCACGTGGGTCCCGGTGGCGGGCGCTCCTTGGGGGCTATTTGGCGGAGTCTGCGTCCCCCTCCCGGAGCTGCAGGTTGGTACTGTGGGCACAGTGCACACGAACGCCGCCGCCCTTCGGACCGCCCGCTGGACCCGCAGAATGCGTGCGGGAGGCTTCCGTCCCTCGCCCCTCCTCGGGCCCGGCCGGGAGCCAGTCCTCCCAGGAAGCAGGCGGGCGCCCAGCACCAGGGAAGCCGCCCACCCGACGCTGCCCCCCTCCCAGCCACCCGGGGAGGGGTCCCCAGGGGGGCTTCCTGGAAGTGGAGGACGTCAGGGACAGATGCAGAGCTGACAGCACGCAGCCAGCCTCTCTCCCACCCCCGGGAAGCCATCGCTGGGGAGGACGCCCTTCTGTTTAAAAACAAACAAGCCGAAGCTGACCAACAAGAATACAGAAATATGCAAATTGGTTAAGTCAACATCTCGCCTGGTCCCAGCTTGTGAAATAAGCATTTTGAAGAGTTTGGGGTAGAAGATAATTCATGTAAAGTGCCTGGACAATATTAAAAATAAAAGCCTCGGGGGGCGCCTGGGTGGCTCAGTTGGTTAAGCAACTGCCTTCGGCTCAGGTCATGATCCTGGAGTCCCG
>NW_028010197.1:0-862 GCF_054177405.1 Leptonychotes weddellii | reverse complement strand
TGTGTTCCCTCTCTCGCTGTGTCTCTCTCTGTCAAATAAATAAATAAAATCTTTAAAAAAAAAAAAAGACAGTTTCTGTCCTGTGAAAGCTTGGTAAATACTTACTAAATGAATAAATGAATTCTTAACCCCCAGTCTTATGTCTGGCTAAATGCACAGTATTTATGTAATGAATGAATCCTGGAAACAAAGAGAGGCCATGCATCCCTGATGATGGTTCCAGGTGGTGGTGGGAGGGGCATGGGGATGATCAAATATGTAGACTCCAGAAGGTGGGGCTGTGACATGTTCAATACATGTTTGTTAGACAAGGAAAGAAGTTTGCTCAGGGAAACAGTGGGAGATTAGCTTCTCTGGGGAGCCGGAAACAAATTTTGGAGAGCATTGAATACAGGGGAAATGAGTTTGAACTGTGTTTTATGGAAGAGGGTAAGTCATCAGCTAAGGTGGGTACTTGTCTTCAGGACACTGTCAGACTCATTAGTACGTTGCTATGAATCTTTCATGAACTGGCATCTGCTTTCCACCTGGCTTCACTTTCTTCCACTGTTCTTGTAGCCGGTGATCTTTAACACTGCTTTCCTACTTGCTGACACTTACCCGCCCAGCCCGTGACAAGTTTGTGACTCAAAAGTAGGTCCTAGAGCTGCTTGCGTGTTCTCCTTCTACTTGTTGGACGGGCTGTTCCTTCTTCTGGGACAATACTTCTATCATCCTTCTGCCTGCCTTGCACTCCAGTATCTCCCTGAGAACAACCCTGCTCGGAGATTCACGCCCTGGGTATCCTTCATCACCTCCCTGTACCCCCAACACTGCCATGCAGCTCCCTTCCCAGAGCACACGGCACTCCAGGGTAACTATC
>NW_028010196.1:0-862 GCF_054177405.1 Leptonychotes weddellii | reverse complement strand
CTTCAAGACCACAAACTACAGTCACTATCAGATGTTCTTAAAACAGTCCTCAAGAAGTTAAAAATAGAATTACCATGTGATCCAGAAATCCACTGCTGTGAATCCACCCGAAAGAATTGAAAGCAGGGACTCAAATGGGAATTTGTACACCCATGTTCATAGCAGCATTCTTCACAGTAACCAAAAGGTAGAAGCAATCCATGGATAGCAGTCCATCGATAGATGAATGGATAAACCAATGTAAGAAGTACATGTGGCTAAATTGATTACACAAAGGCCATGGACAGATAGTGGCTCTGATGTCTTGGCAGCCTCTTTAAGCAAACCAGAACGTAAGCCTATAAATGCCTCAAGGTTAAGAAATCAAAACCAGGGGCGCCTGGGTGGCTCAGCTGGTTAAGCGTCTGCCTTCTGCTCAGGTCATGATCCTGGAGTCCCGGGATCGAGTCCCGCATCGGGCTCCCTGCTCAGCGGGGAGCCTGCTTCTCCCTCTCCCTCTAACCCTCCCCCTCCCCCCGCTTGTGCTCTCTCTCTCTCAAATAAATAAATAAAATCTTTAAAAAAACAATCTTAAAAATTTTAATACACCTCAGTTTATCTTTCGGCAGTACGATGCAGAATTATTCCCTCTTAAAGAGGAAGGAAACTGACACAGGCTGCAGCATGACTAAACGTTGAAGACATTACGCTAAGTAAAATAAGGCAGCCACAAAAGGACAAGTATTGTTTGATTCCACTTACATGAGATACCCAGAGGAGTCAAACTCATAGAAACAGAGAGTAGGTGGGAATGGGGAGTTGGGGTTGAATGGATGCAAGGTTTCAATTTTGTAAGATAGAACGACTTCTGTGGATGGGTGGT
>NW_028010195.1:0-862 GCF_054177405.1 Leptonychotes weddellii | reverse complement strand
GAACAAGAGGCAGTACTGACTGCCAGGGACCTGATCAATACGGACATTAGTAAGATGTCGGACTAGAGTTCAGAATGACAATTTTAAAGATACTAGTTGGGCTTGAAAAAAGCATGGAAGATATTAGAGAAACACTTTCTGGAGAAATAAAAGAACTAAAATCTAACAAAGTCGAAATCAAAAAGGCTATTAATGAGGTTCAATCAAAAATGGAGGCTCTAACTGCTAGGATAAGTGAGGCAGAAGAGAGAATCAGTGATATAGAAGACCAAATGATGGAAAATAAAGAAGCTGAGAAAAAGAGAGATAAACAACTATTGGTTCACAAGGGCAGAATTCGAGAGATAAGCGATACCATAAGACGAAACAACATTAGAATAATTGGAATCCCAGAAGAAGAAGAAAGAGAGAGAGGGGCAGAAGGTATACTGGAGCATATTATAGCAGAGAACTTCCCTAATTTGTGGAAGGAAACAGACATCAAAATCCAGGAAACACCCCTAAAAATCAATAAAAATAGGTCAACACCGCGACATCTAATAGTAAAACTTACGAGTCTCAGAGACAAAGAGAAAATCCTGAAAGCAGCTCGGGAGAAGAGATCTGTAAACTACAATGGTAGAAACAGAAGATTGGCAACAGACCTATCCACGGAGACCTGGCAGGCCAGAAAGGAATGGCATGATATATTCACAGCACTAAATGAGAAAAATATGTAGCCAAGAATACTATATCTAGCTAGGCTGTCATTGAAAATAGAAGGAGAGATAAATAGCTTCCAGGGCAAAAACTAAAGAAATATGCAAACAGGAAACCAGCCCTACAAGAAATATTGAAAGGGGTCTTCTAAGCAAAGAGAGAG
>NW_028010194.1:0-863 GCF_054177405.1 Leptonychotes weddellii | reverse complement strand
CCTGGGTGGCTCAGTCGTTAAGCGTCTGCCTTCGGCTCAGGTCATGATCCCAGGGTCCTGGGATCGAGTCCCACATCGGGCTCCCTGCTCGGCAGGAAGCCTGCTTCTCCCTCTCCCACTCCCCCTGCTTGTGTTCCTGCTCTCGCTATCTCTCTCTCTGTCAAATAAATAAATAAAAATCTTAAAAAAAAAAAAAAAAGAATTAAAAAAAATAAAAATAAAAAATAAATAAATAAATACAGAAACATAAAGAGAAGTAAAAAGAAAGCTCCACTGTCAGCTAAAGAAGAGAGATTTCTAGCAATCCACAAACCCATTGCTATTGGCTCTCAGTTGAAACTCATGGTTGGAACAAACCACATGTCACATATCCAAATAGACAAATGGTCAACTCATTAAAGAGGTCTTAGTGGTTCTTAGTGCTTTCACAGAGGTGTTTTTGTGGGAATATGAATCCTACCATGGTGAACATGTACATCAATACTGTGGGGACAAGGATTGTAGGAAAACCTCTTCAGTTATGAGAACACGGAACTAAGAAAAGCATATTAAATAGACTAAGAAAAATACCGCTGGAGTCTATCATCTTCAAAAAAACCCATCAAGTCATGATGTGGAATGGAGATATTTGTGATATAACAGACAAACCAAGACATATGATGGTAAAATTAAAATGTAGAGTCAGATTTTCCTCATGCTGTTATTGTACATATGCTAGAGCTTCACTTCTGTCAATATATTCTTGGGGTTGAATTTCCAGTGATATGTAGAATCTTAGATACAATAAATGAAAATGGACTTTTTTCTCTTCCCAAATAAAAATAAATTTAAGAGAAAGAGAAAAATCATTGAAAGTCATGATG
>NW_028010193.1:0-863 GCF_054177405.1 Leptonychotes weddellii | reverse complement strand
ATAAATTTATAGAACCACTTTAGAAAATAGTTAATCATTTTTGCATAAGGCAGGAGATATTTCCCTCATAATACAGAAATTTCTCTGTAGAAACCCATGCACACGTGGATCAAAATAATGTATGAGTATTCAAGGCAGAATTTTTGCTATAGCTAAAAGTTGAACACACAAATGTCTACCAAGAGAATGCTTTGCAATGGAATAATACACATCAATATAAAGAATGAATTTACAGCTATGTTTATCAAAATGTACATGTCATTCAAACACAATTTTAAATAATAGAAACTAGAAATTAAGTCGTAGTACATGATTCCACAAATATATATTCTAAAAAGACAAAGTTAAGCAATTATTTGCTGTAAATTCAAAATTAATAAGAAATCAGAATTACCATAGAAGTCATGATAGTTGAATGGGAGAGGACTGGCTTCAAGGAAGGGATATGTGAGGGCTTCAAGATTGCAAGCAACATTTAATTTCTTAATTTGGGTGGTGGTGACATTAAATGTTTGCTTTATAATGAACTTTCACTGTACATTTATGCCTATGCACTTTTATCTATATGTTATATATCACAACACAAGCAAACAACTAAATAAGAAATTAAAATTTTAAAATTTTATAAAAGCTTAAATAAATTAAAAATAAAAACAGTTAAATTAGCTGTTTTTTTATTCTGGCCTATGATATGATAACAGGGACTGGATTTATTCCCCTGCCATAAATATAAAACTGGACCGAAAAATATAAAAACAGGCATTTTCAGCTATGAGACAACAGGCAGAACAAGATTGTACCCTCTGATAGAGGAAAAACAAATGCAGTGAACACTTCTGTTAGGAGACACATTCTGGACCATG
>NW_028010192.1:0-863 GCF_054177405.1 Leptonychotes weddellii | reverse complement strand
TCAGAGCCTCAGTTTCCTTATTTGAAAAATGGGAACAATCATAGTATCTGCCTCATAGGGATGAAATAAGGGTTGAGAAGATCATGCAAGTAAAGTGTTTCACGTGGTTCCAGACCCTACCTCTGACTGTACTATTTCATCAGTGTCACCTTTGATGAGCTTTAATGAGTCACTAATAAAATCCATAATTTTAAATATCTGGGGTTTTTTTTTTTAAAGATTTTATATCTTTATTTAGAGAGAGCATGTGTGTGCACACGAGTGGGGGAAGGGCAGAAGGAGAGAATCTCAAGCGGACTCCCCACTGAACATGGAGCCCCAGACAGGGCTCGATCTCACAACCCTGAGATCATGACCCGCGTGGAAATCAGGAGTCGGATGCTTAACCTACTGAGCCATCCAGGCACCCCTTACATACCTGTTTTTTTTGATAATACAAATTACCAGCTAGTGATCTTTTCATGATAGTTAAAAATCACCATGTTTTCAACTCACTGTTGTTAATTGTTTACCAATATTCAAACTTTAGACACCTGTTTTGTGATACTTTATATCCAAATTCATTGTTTTGCTAAAAATGTTATATGTGAGCATTTTCACATTGTGATGTCTTTTGTTTGTTTTAACCCTGTAACTAAAGGAACAAATCTAACTTTTTGATTAATGCACCATTAAAATATTATACCAGTTTTTAGGCCACCATATGAATTGAAAAAGTACCTGAACAAACATAAATAAATGCATTGGGTTTATATGCCAAGAAATGTAAAGCCCTATAGTTGTCTGGGCTATTTCTCTTTCTGTACAAGGATAAAAACTATAAGGAAATTAACAAATTTGTTTGAAATGTTGCTCTTTTTTTT
>NW_028010191.1:0-11791 GCF_054177405.1 Leptonychotes weddellii | reverse complement strand
ATTGAGGAGGGCACATTCTGCATGGAGCACTGGGTGTTATGCACAAACAATGAATCATGGAACACTTCATCTAAAACTAATGATGTAATGTATGGGGATTAACATAAGAATAAAAAAAAATTAAAAAAAAAAAAAAGCTCTCAGTTCCTTCTGGTTAAGAGAACAGATTCATTCCGTCATAATGGGTTGCCATTCGTGTCATTCATGTCAAAATTTTTTTTGACTTTTCCTGACTGTACTACTTTCTCTGACTATATTTTAATTTTTAGAAAGTAAAAGTGGGGCAGGGTGGGGCAAGGGGTGGGTGGAAAGGGATGGAGAGAATCTTAAACAGACTCTGCTCTCACCTCAAAACCCAGACGTGGGGCTCAGATCTGAGGACCCTGAGATCATGCCCTGAGCTGAAATCAGAGTCAGACGCTTAACCGACTGAGCCACCCAGGTGCCCCTCCCCACTGCAGTTTTAAATTCTCTTCCTCCCCCTCAGTGCCCTACCTTTCTCCTCCAGATGAGAACCCTTTGTACCCTAACTCCATGACCCACATCTTTTAGGATTTGACCCTTCACTTATTCACATGCTCGCAACAGGGGCACCTGGGTGGTGTAGTTCGCGGAGCGTCTGACTCCTGCTTTTGGCTCGGGTCATGATCTCAGGGTTGTGAGATCGAGCCCGGTGTCGGGCTCTGTGCTCAGTACGGAGCCTACTTGAGATTCTGTCTTTCCCTCTCCCTCTGCCCCTTCCACTCGTGCTCTCTCTCTCTCTCTCTCAAATAAATCTTTAAATAAATAAATAAGCATGCTCACATCAGTGCTGTCCATAAATATGTGTGTGCACACCCACACATGTATATACACCTAGACATTTAGAAGGCTCATTCTTAATCCTATTGATCTTAAAATTATGCTTATTTCCTAGAATATAAATATCCTTTTGATCTAACCAGTTGGTGACCTGGCCTTTTTTGTTTTGTTTTGTTTTGTTTTTTGTTTTTTGCCATCTTCTATTTGTATACTTTTAAAATTTTTAACTTAAATTGTCTTTGGTGTTCTAGTGTGTGCTAAAACTAAAATGCTGTCTAAAATAACCTGTATTTTAGAGCATTTAAAGAGTAATACATATTTGTAATTAGATGAAATGAAAATAGTATAGGAGGGTATATGGTAAAAAGTGAAACCCTCCTAAGTTCCTGGTTACTTGAAGGGAAATTTGGTGAAATCTGTCCATTAAACTTGAAAATGTGAGACCTTTGCAACAGTTCCTTTTCTTGTTTTTTTTTTTTTTTTAAAGATTTTATTTATTTATTTGACAGAGAGATAGAGAGCACAAGTAGGCAGAGCGGCAGGCAGAGGGAGAGGGAGAAGCAGGCTCTCCGCCAAGCAGGGAGCCGGACGTGGGGCTCAATCCCAGGACCCCAGGATCATGACCTGAGCCGAAGGCAGCTGCTTAACTGACTGAGCCACCCAGGCGCCCCTTTTTCTTGGTTTTTTGAGGAACATGTACAAGGTAGCTCATGCAGAGATACTGGTGGTTGTACCATTTTTAATTACCCATTTTTTGTATAATAACTTAAATATACTGGTATATCCATGGCCTTCTATTCAGAACTTGAAACAAGTAAATTTCTATGTGCTGATACAGAAAAGTCTTCAAGATCTATCATCATTAACTAAATCAAGCATATTGTGAGACAGTCCATATTACATACCACTTATATATTTTTTAACACACCCAAAAAATATGTTTGTGTGAAGGAATTCTAGAAAAAGAGGAGTTTGTCTTTTTCTTCTCTCCTGGCTCACAACATGAGCTAACCATCTCTCTTAGCTTTCCACACGTGTAGTCAGATACCACCGTGTTCTTCCTAACGGACATAACCCTCTGCCATTGACGGCAATGTGGCTTATTTAAGCTGCCTGCTAAGTGGGAAATTGGTTGTTTTCAGCTTCCTGTTTGTATTAACTGTGGTTCGGTTAACATTGGTGTGCCCAGTTATCTGTATATTTGTGTGAATATGAATTTGTGGTGGCCGTGATGACTTGCTACAGAGAACACTTCCACTTGCCCTCAGAGCCCGGGCTTTAATGAAAAGAGGGATTGGGGGCACCTGGGTGGCTGAGTCAGATGGGGGTCTGCCTCTTGATTTTGGCTCAGGTCATGATCTCAGGGTTGTGGGATCGAGCCCTGCATTAGACTCTGAGTTCAGTGGGGAGCCTGCTTGAGGATTCTCTCTTTCCCTCTCCCTGCTCACATTCTCTCTCTCTCTCTCTCTGTCCCTCCCCCCCTTCTCTTTGGGGTAAATAAATAAATCTTTAAAAAAAGAAGAAAGAAAAGAGAGATTGGGAGGATTTTTTGTTTTACTTAGGTTTCTTAGAGACTGAGTTTGAGTTTGTCCATGCTCATTACTATTCAGGTATCTTTTAAGTGACGTGGGTAGAATCATTTCCCCAAAACCATGCTAATTATGAGCAGCCGTCGGCCCTGCTTTGCCAGTAGGTTAATTGACTCATGTTCCTGCATGCTGAGGCTTGTTGGGGACATGTGCTTCCTCAGAGATGTGCAGTTGCATTTGTTTCTGCTGTACGACAAGTGTTCTCCTTGTTGCTTGCAACTCCGCTTTTCCTCAGAGGGAAATTATTAACAAATGGCTGTCTGAGAGCCGATTCAAGAGTCTACCAGTCAGTCTACCAGCTGATTCAACAACCTACCCATCAGTCTTTTTCTGGTCTTCTCTGTTCTGTGTGTGAAAGTGCCCAGTGTTCTCTCCTTAGCAGTCTTGAACTTACTTCTCTCTTGCCGGTACACAGCACAATTTTGCCTCCTTCACTCTTCCATGGGCAGTTTTTGGTTCGGACGCACACTTCACTTCTCTTAGTATGTGTCCCTATTTGATAGCTTCAAGTGGTTTTTTGTGTACCTTCGACCTGAGGGTCCATACATGTGTCAGGCTCTGAGGTGGGCACATGAGAAGTACAGGAGCAGATTTTCCATAAATAGTAGTTGCTCGTGCTGAGCACTTGCTTCCCATGTCTCATTCAGTCTTCACATCGACCTTAGAAGGTAGGTGGTATTATTTATTCCCCATTTTAAATATGAGGAAACGGATACAAACTGAGGTGCAGTTTGTATCAGATTGACTTTTCTCTGAGGCACAGTTACGGAGTGAGCGGTAAAGCCAGCCAAGTCAGTCAGTCCCAGAGTCTGTTTTCCACTGGGGTCCCAAGCTAATGGGGAAGTGAAATTCGCAGTCCCCTTGCCTAGCTGGGAGGGTTTGCTAATGAAGCAAGAGTTGGGCTGGCCTTCAGCACCATTTCTTTATTACTGTGGAAGCCATAACTGGGTTGACTATATCTTAACCCCCATAAGCACGTGTATTAGTGTCCTGCAGGTGCTATAACAAATTACAGTTGACCCTTATACGACATGGGTCATGTTGTGCATGTTGTATAAGGTGCTGACCCCTGTTCAGTTGAAAACCCATGTATAACTTTTGACCTCGCCAAAACTTAACTAATAGCCTACTGTTGACCAGAAGCCTTACTGATAACATAGTCGATTAACACACATTTTATCTTGTTATATGCATTATGTTCTATATTCTTATGATAAAGTATGCTACAGAAAAGAAGGTGTTATTAAGAAAATCATAAGTGGGGCGCCTGGGTGGCTCAGTCGTTAAGCATCTGCCTTTGGCTCAGGTCATGATCCCAGGGTCCTGGGATTGAGCCCTGCATCGGGCTCCCTGCTCCACAGGAAGCCTGCTTCTTCCTCTCCCACTCCCCCTGCTTGTGTTCCCTCTCTCGCCGTCTCTCTCTGTCAAATAAATAAATAAAATCTTAAAAAAAAAAATCATAAGGAAGAGAAAATACATTTACATACTATACTGTATTTACGGGAAAAAATATGCTCCATCCCCTCCCATTGTAAATCCTATGGCTCTTGGTCAGAATTTCATTCAGCATTAATCATGCCTTATCATTTTATGCTGGACAGGAGTATTGCTGTTTATAGTGATTTTAGCCCTGAAACCGTTAGAAATGTTGGTATTAGAGTCTTCTTTTCTTCCTCAGGGCTCCGCCCTTCCCTTGTCCCTACAGGGCTGAGTGCACCGAGGCCTTGCTTCTCAGCCGTAGCTTCTCCTTGGTGCCGGCTCCGTGTTTGTCGCTAGCCCCTGACCTTGCTTCTGAGCTGCCGGCAGCCGTCTGGACATCTTGGTTGGCTTCATCCTCACGATGCCTGTACAAATGGGTGGATGAACTACATTTTATGATTGGAAATAGAGAATTGAACAGATATGGCAGTTTGCTCTAAGCCCTGTAGTTAGTAAAGAGCTTTGCTTAAAGAGAAAAATGTAAAATGTTCCACTTGACAGAGGGGATGAACTGTAGTAATAAGTATCAAGTGTATGTGACATAACATGAAGCATAATACATGTTTTGTCTTAAGGTAGATGTTCAGAACAAAGAGGAGGGATTAGGCAAAGAAGGGGTAGAAAGAGAAGAGAGAGGGACGGAGATAGGTAAGGTCCATAGACATTTATGGGGGTATTGCTTTCTGGAGGTTTTTGTGGCCCTGTTTTCGTATACTCCATCATGGTTGTAAATGGGGATATTGCTAATATTTGACTCATGGAAGGCTGATACCAAGCCAGAGCTGGAGTATGTGGCCCCATTTTATTGGTTGGTTTTACAAAAAGAGGAAAGCCTCTGTTTATGTGGGCTAGGACGGCCATTTGACCTGTTCTTCAACCCCATCTGGAATTGCTTGGGGGTTAACTTGGCCTTCCCCCAAGACACATATGACAGAGGGCTGGGAGGAGTCCAGGCTAGGTTTTCATCCCTGCAGGGCACTGAGACTTCATTACGGAGCTAGGTGGCTTTGGTGCCGGCTAAGGTCACTGTTTAGTATGTGACAGGATGGAAGGAACAGGTGAATTTTGGTAGGTGGACGCATCAGCTGTATAAATCCAACCAGTGTATTTCTCCATGGTGTTCCCTTCCCTCCCGCTCCCGAAAGCAGACATGAAGTGGCCCACCTTCCCGTGCTTTCCCTTGGGCTGTCCCTCGCCGGCCCTCCCCGCCATAGGAAAGATGAAGACTCTCTTTCCTGTATTACTCATGAGTTCAAGTTGAGAACAATATAAAGGACACAGAAAGTACTTTATTCTGAAAACTTTGGGTGAAAAATTGCAGGGTGACTTGGCTCTGGGTTAATTTTAGCCTTTCTTTTGTGGATTCAAAAATGTTCTACCAGAAGTTGAGCTAAGGTTTCAGAACTAATTACGGTGGGTAGAGGAACAAGCTAGATGAGGTGGCAACGAGAGTCCCGCAAGTGGGGCAGGACAAAGGGCTGCTTTCTTTAGTGGGCCAAAGGCATGAAAAAATACGGTCGGGGGTGGAGGGCAGGAATTAGCCTCATTAGAGACAGGCCAATCAAATGCAAGGTTAGGACCTTGTTTGGAGCTTGAAACTAAAAAAGCATTAGTTAAAAAATAAAAGATAAGTAAAAAAAAAATAGGACATTTTTGAGGACATCAGGGAAATTTGCATCTGGTCTGTGTATTAGTTGGTATGGAGGAATTGATATTTATCAAATGTGATCATGACATTACAGTGAAAAATCCACATATTTTGGTCCATCTGAAGTCGGGGTGAAACAACGAAGTCTGAGATTTGCAACCATGGAAAAACGAACAGATGAAGCAAGTTTGACAAAGTTTGAATTGTTGAATCTAGATAATGGACATATATGGGGTTCACTGTACGTCTACGTCTACAATGATTGAGAATTCTGTAGTGACTTCTTAAGGGTTTTACCCAGCATCCTGAGCCCAGAGTTGAGTTGTACTTACAATCCGCTGTGGTTGTTCTGTCAGTCACCAGGCCACACACACCAACCCAGAGCCAGAAAAGCCACATACTCTCCTGAAGCAGCTTTTCCAGCAGTTGCCTTCAGCTTATCCAGAGCTATCGGTTCTGGAGTGAGAACCAAGGTATTGACCTAGGTACCATGGATTCACCAGCCCCCAGAGGATGGAGTGAAGGCTTTTAAAAAAAAAAAAAAAACCTTTTCACTTTATTTTGTAGGACCACCAAAAGGCCTCAGACCTTCTATGATGGAAGTCATTCCAGTACCAGAGGTGTATGCCATATTCCCGTGGCTGAGCCGTTCTGCCCCAAAACGAGAGAGGTTTGTAGTCTTTCTGGAAGGTGCGCCAAAATAAGTCGTAAGGGCTTGGGGTGGCATCTAGAGTTCGATTAATTGGCTAAGCAGGTAGTCCCTCTTCCCCTCTCCAGTGTGCTTCTTCTGCAAGGTTTCTAGAAGACTTTCCCTTTGTTAGTACCGCCTCCGCTGCTCTCAGTCATCGATAAGCTGAGTCACTCAGACGTGCGACCTGCCTTTTTTATAGGTTTTGATTTTGCTATCAGAATACCTTTTAAATCATTTAGCGTATTAGTCCAGAGTGTACAGTCTGGAAAAAGATTACTTGGGATCAAATCTCTGCTCTTGTGCTTAATAGTTGTGTCTTGTTGGACAAGTTACTTAATGCCCTTGGGCCTCAGTTTCCTCATTTGGAAAATGAAGGTAATGGTACATGAACCTCACAGCACTGTGGGAAGGATAAACGAGTGAGTCATTATTTATAAAGTGCTTTGAGCTATGCTTGTCAGTTACGAGACATCCAACAACTGCTTTTATGAATTCAGTTTTTGATCATCTGTAAATTGTCAGATTGGCATCATTGGCCTTTGAGGCGAGGTTGGCTGTTACTGTCCAGCCTCCTCTCCAGGATTACAGTAAAATCTTAGAACTAAGTGGCTAGCCCTTTAGTGGAAGTACGGAAGCATTTTACTCATTCAGATAATTTTAACACCTGCATATGGAAAGTAGATTTATTGCAGCTTTTATGTTCAGCCCCGTGTAATTGTATAAAAGTAGTTTCCTTACAGTTTACAGCAAGGGCTCCTTAACCTCCCAGTGGTCTTAAACAAAAATCCAGAATCTGAAGCCAGGAGTCAAGGGGAGCCATTTCAGATATACCACTGCTTGTTGATTCTCTCTGATTTGTGTGAAAATACACTTTTTATTTGTTTAAAAAAAATGGCAGGTTAAGCGTGTATTTGGGTTTTGGGGATGTGTATGTTTCCAAGTAGTTATCAGCAGAATATACCAAAACGTTGCTGCTAGTCTTCTCTCTGAAACGCAGATCTGTCCACATAATAAATTTGCTTTCCAGGGGTAATAAGATATATATAAGATTCTTGTCCATTTCAAAATGGGGAGAGCTTAGGAAGAAATAGACCCGGGAGAGAATAGGCCTGAGGTCGTGTCCCACAGAAAACATTGAATTCAGGTACTAGCAGTAGAGGTAGGGTAGAGGAAATAAATACTAATGAACTAATGATGTATACAGAATACATGCTCATGTGGTGGCTTGGCGATCAGCAGTTGGAGACCGTTTCCAGTAACAGAGTTTAGCCTCCCTTGAGCCAACATTAACTCAGCTATTCTTGGTCTGGCCAAGCCAGGGGACCCCTCCCTGCCCCATGTAAGACTAAAGGAATGCTAGGAAAGGCGGTTTAAGAAAATGGGAAATGGGGCCCTGGGTGGCTCAGTCATTAAGCGTCTGCCTTCGGCTCGGGTCATGATCTCAGGGTCCTGGGATCGAGCCCCACATTGGGCTCCCTGCTCAGCGGGGAGTCTGCTTCTCCCTCTGCCTCTCCTGCTCCCCCTGCTTGTGCTTGTGCTCTCTCTCTCTCTCTGTGTCAAATAAATAAATAATTAAAAAAAAAAAAGGAAAGTGGAAAAAATAAGCCTTGGAATATAACTTTATTCCTACATACTCTGAAAGAGATTTGTAAATATTGTCCAGAAATGTAGAGTAGATGGTGGTGCCCCTTGGCAATTATCACTTTAACTTAAAACATTCACATGACCTTTCATGTACGGATGAGGAAGTATTGTCAAGGTGAATTGTCAAGTGGTGAACAAGATTTCCGCCACTTGTGTTACATATAAAGAGGTAAATATGACAATATTAACCTGCAGATAGAGTGTTTTTAGAAAATTGACCCAAAGAGGGGCGCCTGGGTGGCTGAGTCAGTTAAGCATCTGCCTTTGGCTCAGGTCGTGATCCCAGGATCCTGGGATTGAGCCCTGCATCGGGCTCCCTGCTCAGTCAGTGGAGAATCTTCTTCTCCCTCTCCCTCTGCCTGCCGCTCTCCCTGCTTGTGCTCTCTCTCTCACTATGTGTCAAATAAATAAAAATAAATAAAATCTTTAGAAAATTGACCCAAAGAAACTGGTGGTTTCCCTTGGGGAGGTGAACTGGTTCGCTAGAACATGGGTAGAAAAAACATTTGTCACATATGTGGGGTTAATATTTTGTCCCATGTCACTTCTACCCCCAAAATATTTTCACCTCTAGTCATTTTAGGAGGTAATCGGAAGCACAGTCTTTCAAAGTCTGGACACATAAAATATATTTAGCTTGGTGATCTAATATTGCTAATACATTTGAAGGATGGTGGTAGATTCAGGAGTTCCATTATCATTGCTCAGAACATGCAAATGAAAGCATCTTTGCCTCAGACCCAGAGATCTCTCAGCCTGTGGTTTGTATTGCTGGTTGCTGGTACATGATGTTGGAGTTGTCCGTTCTTGTGGTTGTGGGGGTGCAAAGTGCTGGTTCAAGTGACTGAGACCCCAGGGTCTGTCTCTGTGGCTGGTCCGCATCCATAATCCTTCACTTCCTCCTCCTCACCATCATGGCACCCCCCTCCCAGGGTGACGTGAGAACTTAACATGCCGCAGTCCAGTGTACAAGGTAGTTATGATATTCCTCCAGTCATTTCTGGAAATACTGAAGTTTGGCCAAGATATACAGCTTGGTTATTCAGGATTTTAAAAGACATTTAATGAAGATGGGACTGGGCTGGCTATATTTTAATTTGGGGGTGGGAGAGGTAGAGGTGAAGGAAGAGTGATTTAGGCCCTCGAATGTATAACCTGTACTCGAGGGGAAAGTTTTTATTAAGCATAATCTTATTTTCAGCATATGTAGTATAAACAAACATGATATAATATCAACTATTCATTGTGACTTGTCACGCTTCTAAATTTGGTGTTGCCAAGGCTCTTATTAAAATTCTTTCTCCCATTGCTATAGCATAATGAAAATTATTTTTAGAGAAACAGGTTAATTTGCTTATGTGGTTCCAGCATGTGCAGGCTAGACTTTGGCCTGAATTGGAGCCTTTATTGACACTGAGTCACACCGTTTTATATATAAAGCACCCCAGGAGTCTGTGCCAGTTACTTGGCAAACAAGGGTAGAAGGTGCCAGTGTTAGTAATTGTTAGAAGACTGATTTAGCTTGTATCCAGTGTTTTAAAGTGTGCCCAACACAATTCTGTGCTGTATTATTCCTTAGCTCATTTAATCCTCACCGTACTTCTGTAATATAATCTCATTATTCCCATTTTACAGATGAGAAAATGAAAACATACAAAAATTAAGTGAAGTTTTGGCAGTGCTTAAGTGGGTTAACAGTTAATTTTTTTTTTTTAATTAAAAAGGAATGTTGGAACACAGGCTAGAAATTAATAACTTGAGGATTAGATGTGTGTTATTAATTAGTCACTGGAAAAGGTGATCAAACTTTTAAATAATGTTTTTAAAACCCATGCGTGGCCTTGCCATTAAAGTAAGATGCCATGATAAGTTTATCCCTAGAGAGAAAAAACCAGCACATCCCCGTTCTGGTTTTGTTTTTGGGAGAGACAACAGGCAAAAGAGATTATGAAGAAATCACTTTCCCTTTTTTTGGAGGTGGGGAGAGGGAGAGAGAATCTTAAGCAGGCTCCACACCCAGTTTGGAGCCAGCCACAGGGCTCGATCTCATAACCCTGAGATCATGACCTGAGCCAAGATTACGAGTTAGCCGCTTAACCAGCTGAGCCACCCAGGTACCCCAGAAATCATTTTCTAACCAAAAAAAGCTTCTCTGAAAGTCTTCAGATTTTGTGTGAAAGAGCTTGGAAACCGTTCTCAGCATGTCTTTGAGGAGATGTGAATAGGATCGGCACCTTAGCTTACCCTGGGGGGGTGAAGGGCTCAGACTCAAGTCCATGTTCGCAACCCAGCTTAGTCTTCTTCAAGCTGTTAAGAAATAAGTGAAATGAATATAAACAAATGCCTGGCGTAGAGAAGAAGCTCACTGTTCGCTCTGGTAGCTGTAAGCTGTGTGTGCAACGGGCCGGGGGAACGGGGTTATGTGAGGGGGTTCGGATCTAGATCTTCCAGGCTCTGTCTGGGGGCCTGCAGGTACTAGCCATTTGTAGTAAGAATCTTGAAGTAATTAACTTGGCAAACATCAGGGGGAAAAAAAACAAAATAGTAAGCTGTTAACTCATGTTTGTATTTTCTGAGTGTGTGGTTCTTTGTTTTCTAGGTCCTCATAGAGACTGCTAAAAAGTTAGGACTCCGGTGCCACTCAAAAGGCACAGTGGTCACAATCGAGGGACCTCGTTTTAGCTCCCGGGCAGAAAGCTTTATGTTCCGCACCTGGGGGGCGGATGTTATCAACATGACCACGGTTCCAGAGGTGGTTCTCGCTAAGGAGGCTGGGATTTGCTACGCGAGTATTGCCATGGCAACAGATTATGACTGCTGGAAGGAGCACGAGGAAGCGGTAGGTGGAATTCTCTTCCCAACATGTAAAGCCCCGTGGGAGCCTTTGAGAGAGTGTCTTCACCATTTGTTCTACTATATTCCTTCCGGAAAGTGCCTTTCTGCCAGGTTTTAAAGTCACCTCTGTATGTGGTCAGGTATTTTCTTTATAGTTCTCGTTGGAAGATACAAACAAAAATCTCCACAGAGAAGAAAAAGACACTTTTATCCACGGATAAACAGTACATTGTGGACATGTAGGTGTGGTGCGAATCATATTGAGACTTGGGCCTTATTTTAAGGATGAAAGTGTGTTTGGGTTCTAATTTCCTTATCCTGTGCTACTGGTTATTTGTGTTTTCAAAGGGAAAGACCTATTACCTCTGCCTGGTAAGAGGCCTCTATATTCATACCTGTCTGTTGAACCTACCACGACTGCATGCTGTTGGTGTAGGAATATGACAGCCGACGGACAAGCCTGTGAGGAGCGAATATTCTGAGGCCTTTGGGGGAGCAAGGGGGTGCAGAGATCAAGCCAACCAGTGTAAGAAAGCTCAGGGTTATAAAGAGATAGTGTGGTGAGAACCACATACCCAGTTGGCCCAACCCAACATTTGAAGTCTGGGAGGCCTTTCCGGTGGAAGGGTGGTGGGAAAGACAGGCCCGCTTGGCGGGGAGTGGAGGGAGGGAGGGAGGCAGCACCGTGTAGACTATGTACGTATTTCAGAGGGAAGGTCAGTGAGGGGTTCTGGGCAGGAAAGATAGCGAGGTCCAGCTGGTATGTGAAGACACTGACCACTTCAGTCAGGCTTCCAGAATAAATATGCTCACTGTGGAAAACTTCCAACATTGGCAAAAGGAGAGAGGCTAGTATAATGAACCCCCAGTTACCCATCATGTAGCTTTACCAGCCACAGCCAGTCTTGTGTCCTGTGTATGCTCCTACTCACTTCCCTCTTGAAGTAAATATTTTTCCAGAAGGCCTTTTTTTTTTTTTTTATTCTTATGTTAATCCCCATACATTACATCATTAGTTCTAGATGAAGTGTTCCATGATTCATTGTTTGTGCATAACACCCAGTGCTCCATGCAGAATGTGCCCTCCTCAATATCCACCACCAG
>NW_028010190.1:0-863 GCF_054177405.1 Leptonychotes weddellii | reverse complement strand
TGAGGGCATTATGCTAAGTAAAATAAGACAGAGAATGACAAATACTATATGATATCACTTATATGTGGAATCTAAAAAAAAAGCTAAACTTATAGAAAGAGTAGAATGGTGGTTGCCAGGAACTGGAGGTGGGGGAAATGGATAGATACTAGTTAAAGGATACAAACTTCCAGTTATAAATACTGGGCATCTAAGGTACAGCATGGTAACTATGGTTAACAATACTGTATTATATGCTTAAAAGTAAGAGTAGAGCTTTAATATCTCACCATAACAACAACAAAAAAATGATAATTATGTGAGATGAAGGCTGTGTTAACTAACTTTATGGTGGTAAACATAATAGAACTTTCAGTCATAAGAATAAGTTCTGAGAATGTAATGTAGAGCATGGTGACCATAGAAAATACTGTATTGTATACTTAATTTTTTAATTTTTAATTTAATTTAATTTTACTTTATTATTTTATTGTTATGTTAGTCACCATACATCATTAGTTTTTGATGTGGTGATCCATGATCCATTGTTTTCGTATAACACCCAGTGTTCCATGCAGTACATGCCCTCCTTAATATCCATCGCAGGCTAACCCATTCCTCCACCCCCCTTCCCTCTAAAACCCTGTTTGTTTCTCAGAGTCCATAGTCTCTCATGGTTCATCTATCCCTCGGATTTCCCCCCCCTCATTTTTCCCTTCCTTCTCCTAATGTCCTCCATGCTATTCCTTATGTTCCATAAATAAGTGAAACCATATGATAATTGACTGTCTCTGCTTGACTTATTTCACTTAGCATAATCTCCTCCAGTCCCATCTACCTTGATGTAAAAATTGGATATTCATCCTTTCTGATGGCTGAGTAAT
>NW_028010189.1:0-863 GCF_054177405.1 Leptonychotes weddellii | reverse complement strand
AGCTGAAACTTCCCTAATCTAGGGAAGGAAATAGATATTCAGGTCCAGAAAATACAGAGTTCCAAAAATGATGAACCCAAGGAGACCCACACCAAGACACATTATAATTAAACTACCAAAAGTTAAAAAGAGAATATTAAAAGTAGCAAGAACAAATTGTTATATACAAAGGAAATACATATAAATATATAAAGCAAATATTAATAGACCTAAAGGGAGATATTGATAGCAAGACAGTAATAGTAGTGGATTTTAATACCATACCTACACCAATGCAAACATCATCCAGACAGAATCAGTAAGGAAACATGGGCCATACATGACACATTAGACTAGTTGGATGTAGACATATAGACATACACAGAATATTCCATCCCAAAGCAGCAGAATAGACATTCTTCTCAAATGCGCATAGAACATTCTCCAGGATAGATCAGACGTTAGGGTGCAAAACAAGTTTCAATGTTTAAGAAGATCAAAAACATATCAGGCAGGGCGCCTGGGTGGCTCAGTCATTAAGTGTCTGCCTTCGGCTCAGGTCATGATCCCAGGGTCCCCTCGGGCTCTCTGCTCAGAGGGAAGCCTGCTTCTCCCTCTCTCACTCCCCCCACTTGTGTTCCCTCTCTTGCTGTCTCTCTGTCAAATAAATTAATAAAATCTTTAAAAAAAATCAGGCATCTTTTGTGACCACAGTAGTTTGAAATTAGAAATCAATTACAAGAAAAAAAAAGGGGAAAAACGACAAATATGTGGAGATTAAACAACACATTACTAAACAAGTGCTGGCTCATAAAAGAAATCAAAAGATAAATTTTAAAGATACCTAGACAAAAATGAAGACAAGATACAACATACCAAAATCT
>NW_028010188.1:0-863 GCF_054177405.1 Leptonychotes weddellii | reverse complement strand
CTCTCAGAGGAAAACTTAGTCCTGCCTATATGTTGACTTTCGATTTCTAGATTCCAGAGCTATGAGCTATTTAATTTCTGGTGTTTTGAACCACTCACTTTATGGTAATTTCTTACCACAGGCAGTATTCAATTTTAATCCTGAAGAGTTTCTATTTTTTTTAAAGTAATCTCTACGCCCAGTGTGGGGCTCAAACTCGTGACCCCGAGATCAAGTGTTGCATGCTCTATGGACTGAGCCAACCAGGGGTGCTTAAATTTCTATTTTTAATAATAATTTTAAAAAAGAAGGGAAAACATTTATTCTCAGCATCTGAGGGTGAGCTCATCAAAGACAGGTACTATGCCTTATTTATCTTTCCATTCATGCCACTTGTAATACTGTGCCTGGCATTCAAGAATTGTGGGATGAATAACGAATGAACCTAATGGAAGATTCTAGAGATGAGTCCTGATTGAGCCAGGGTCTTAACTTTGATCTGCACAATGCCAAAATCAACCTCTTAGAAGGGATAATTTCTGTCAGTTGTCTATCTTTTGGAGTTTGTGTGACAGTAACCGTGCTTTCAGAGATGAAACAAGGAAAAACTGTCATGGAAGCCTTATCTTTATACTGGGATTTTGGTTAATAGAAGTTAAATCTATGTGGCACCAGGAACATTTTAATAAGGGTTTACACTATTTAAAGTTTGCTTTTTTAATTTTATTTTATATTTCATTTTATTTTTTATTTTATTTTATTTTATTTTGTTATGTTATGTCACCAGTTTTCGATGCAGTGATCCACGATTCATTGTTTTTGTATAACCCCCAGTGTTCCATGAAGTACATGCCCTCCTTAATACCCATCACCGGGCTGGGGGG
>NW_028010187.1:0-863 GCF_054177405.1 Leptonychotes weddellii | reverse complement strand
CCAGCAACAGCTGGGTATTATTTCAGAGATGTTCACTGCAACGTTACATGCACAAAATGCCTGTAATGCTTCCCTTGTAGATACTTGCAAACTCCTGGGAGGCAGTGAACAATAGTCTGCTTCCTAATTTTCTGGGCACTATAATATAGCTGATCTTATGTAAAAGTAATTGCAGAATTAAGGACTGCAGGATTCTCTGCCCAAAGGGTTTTCTCATGCACCTGTAAAAACATGTTCTCCCATCTTTGCTGGCATCCTTTGGTTTATCATCATCATTAAAATCCACGTCATCCACGGGCGCCTGGGTGGCTCAGTTGGTTAAGCGACTGCCTTCGGCTCAGGTCATGATCCTGGAGTCCCGGGATCGAGTCCCGCATCGGGCTCCCTGCTCGGCGGGGAGTCTGCTTCTCCCTCTGACCCTCCTCCCTCTCATGCTCTCTGTCTCTCATTCTCTCTCTCAAAATAAATAAATAAATAAAATCTTTAAAAAAAAAAATCCACGTCATCCACATCATTAACAAATTGGACTGTGGGCACGGTCTCATCAACTCTGGTACATTCTTCTACCTTCCTTCTGTTGGTACTGTGATAAAGGGAAAGTTCCCCCTATTGTGTTATGAATCTAGGCACAATTATATCTGGAAGGGCACGCCTCAAAGTCTACAAATGTTTTATCCATACTGAGGAAGTCCTGAGTGCAAAGGTGACATAGGACATGATTATTTTACAGCTCTCCCTAATGTTTCTGAGACGTCAGAGATGTCTGTTTTTCAATTTCTTCCTCTTTTAAGCGAGGGTATTCATTGTGTATTATTGTTTCTGCGGAATTAAGTAGGAGCAATGAAAGAACTTTCACTTTCATC
>NW_028010186.1:0-863 GCF_054177405.1 Leptonychotes weddellii | reverse complement strand
TGAAAATCCAGAGTAGACCCAAAGAGCAAGTTTTGGGCTGAGCCTCGAGGAAAGAGTCCCACAGTAGTTCATTGCTGTCCCCTTCTGCGAATGATGTCTCGAGGCCACTGCTTGTCTCTGCCAAAATTAAGACTCTGCTGCCCCTCAAAACCAGGGAGATTGAGGATGTGTACATGTAGCTATGATCCTAGAGAAAGAAGGTAGAGTCAAGAAGCTGGCTCTTTTTCCATGACTGCCATCAAAGTGGTCTCTTCCACCAAGAAGCCTGGTGATGGACAGTGGGGCACTAAATCAGCAAAACCTCACTTTTTTTTTTTTTCTACAACTTTAGAAATGGCAGCATTAGACTCCTAGGCATCTAAAATAAATGCTAGAAATGGAATAAAAAACATAACATAAAATCTTAAATAATTAAATGTAATAAAGATATGAAATAAGAACTTAAGCTGATTTTTAGGAGACTGAATGGGCAATTCTTAATATGAGCAATATGCTACACGTCTAATTGATGTACCAGAAATGCTGGGGCCTGGAAGAAACATCCAAAAAGCAGTGTCATTTTCACTGATGATGTTTAGAACACATTAAGAAATAAAGCAAGATTGAGTGTCAAATGAGCCTTAAATCTATCCTCAGGCTTAGGAAACTTGACTCCCTTTGTCACAGCGGTGCAGGGTGACCCAGCCAGGCTTCAGGAGGGAGGGGCTCCTGCTTCTTCTAAGTCAGCTGGACCCAAATGACAGAACTGACTTAAAAATGTCAGCCTTGCTTCTTTTTATTTATTTATTTATTTATTTTTTTATTCTTATGTTAATCCCCATACATTACATCATTAGTTCTAGATGAAGTGTTCCATGATTCAT
>NW_028010185.1:0-863 GCF_054177405.1 Leptonychotes weddellii | reverse complement strand
TTTTTTTTAAATTTTCATCTAATTTCTGTGAGTTTATTATTTTTTTGAAGAACCAGTCTATTGATACAACTTATATGTCTTTAGATAGGTTATGTGTTTGTTTGGCAGCATATATTTGAGATTCATTTAGTCAGTTGCTAAATAAACTGTTTATCTTTTAAATGATGGAATTTAAAATATACATGTTGGTAGGAATGCAAACTGATGCAGCCACTGTGGTAAACAGTCTGGAGGTTTCTCAATTAAAAGTAGAAATATGACATGATTGAGTAATTCCACTACTGGGTATTTACCTAAAGAACATAAAAACACTAATTTGGAAAGATACGTATATCCCTGTTTGTTAAAGCAGGATTATTTATGATAGCCCAAATATGAAAGCAACCCGAGTATCAATTGATAGATGAATGGATAAATAAGATGTGGAATGTTATGTCGCCATTTGCAACAACGTGGATAGACCTAGAGAGTATTATGCTAAGTGAAATAATTCAGACAGAGAAAGACAAATACCCTATGATTTCACTAACATGTGGAATCTAAAAAACAAAACAAATAAATAAATAAAAAGCAGAATCAGACCTATAAATACAGAGAACAAACTGATGGTTTCCAGGGGAAGAGTAGTGGGGGGGATGGGCAAAATCAGTGAATCTGTACTCAGAAAACTATAAAATACTCATCAAAGAAATTGAGGAAGACACAAAGAAATGGAAAAACGTTCCATGCTCATGGATTGGAAGAACAAATATTGTGAAGATGTCAATGCTACCTAGAGCGATCTACACATTCAGTGCAATCCCCGTCAAAATACCATCCACTTTTTTTCAAAGAAATGGAACAAATAATCCTAAAATTTGTAT
>NW_028010184.1:0-863 GCF_054177405.1 Leptonychotes weddellii | reverse complement strand
TCCTTCCTCCCCCAGGGTTGTAGCAGGTTTTGAAAACATACTATAGTAAGTGACAGCTGACTGTGGATGAGGGGAGGAGGTGAAGTTGCTGCCTCAGTTGCTGTCCTTTGGGCAGAAGGAGCCACCGTTGGAACGTGTAGCCCTTTGTCCCAGGCGATCATATCGAGCATGCGGGGGGATGGTTTATGGGAGCTGCTCTGACCCTGAGTCTGGCAGGTTAGAGCAGCATTTCCCAAGGGCGGGACAGGAGATGATTGAAGGTGATACACAAAACACTTTTTATTTTTAACTGCCATGAATTTTTCATGAGCACTAGAAAAATACTGGTTTTCCATTTAGGGCACTGATATGAAGCTTCCTTTTAAAATGAGTGAAAGAATGAGCCAATTTAAGAAAAAAATTAAGTAGATAAATTGTACTTGCAGCCCACAGATAATGAGAGAAGTCCTGATGGTGATTCCCAAGTGGCCGACATTTGGGAAACCCGGTTGTAAGTGAATTCTGTAAGGTTTCTGGAGCCAACTCTGGCTGCCGGAACACAAAGCAGCTAGTGACAAGTGGATTTGTAGTTCTGGGTTCACGAAGCTGACGGGTGAGGCCGCGGATAGCACGTACATAGAGTGGGGTTGGAAATGGAGCTAGTGATTGCAGAATCCCTGTGCCAATTCCCTCTCCTGTGGCCAGCCCTCCTCAGAGATGTCCTTAGGGCCTCTGATCAGGAACTAGGCTGATGATGATGATGGTGAAGATTATGCTGGTGGTGATCACAGTGGTGATGAGGATGATGATGGTGAAGATTATGCTGGTGGTGATCACGGTGGTGATGAGGATGATGATGGTGAAGATTATGCTGGTGGTGATCA
>NW_028010183.1:0-863 GCF_054177405.1 Leptonychotes weddellii | reverse complement strand
GTCCTTGGATACATCATGTTTGGAATTCTCTGTGATTTCTGAAGATAGGTGTCTATCTCCCTTTCCTAGTTATGGAATGATTCACCTACTATTGCCTTAATAATATATTCTCTGGGGGGCGGAGCAAGATGGCAGAGGAGTAGGAGACCTGGATTTCATCTGGTCTCAGGAATTCAGCTGAACAGGGATGAAACTATTCTGAACACCTACACACTCAACAGGAGATCGAAGAAAAGAATAGCAACAACTCTCTGAACAGAAAAGTGACCACTTTCTGGAAGGTAGGACGTGCGGAGAAGTGAATCCGAGGCGATATTTGGGAGGATAGAGAGTGGGGGAGGGGGCCTGCATCAGCCGCTTCTGGCAAGTAATAGAGCTGTGGAGCACAAAATTGGAACTTTTAGAAGTCTGCTCCACTGAGGGACGTCGCTCCAGTGGCTAACCGGAGGGTGGAACCCTCGTGGGACAGTGTGGTCTCAGGACCCTCAGGGTCACAGAAATACCAGGGGTGCCTGAGTGTGGCAGAGCTCCCAGGGATCGGAGCAGGGAAGCTGGCTGCAAGGATGGAGCCGAGGAGCGGGCTCTCAGCTCGGGGTTGCCATAAACTGTGATCCATGGCACGGTCGGGCCACTGCTCCTCCAGCAGGAACCCAACAATCGGCAAATCTGGGGAGACTCCCCTTCCTCCCCTGGGAGGAGCAGCTCAGAAGCCCACCACAGGGATCAGCTGGGTTTGGAGACTCCACACCGAGTCGGGTACCAGAGATAGAAATGCTCAGTCACAGGCCGGGTGAGCACAGAGTGCGGCTGGAGACCAAGGAGATGGGAGTGACTGACTGCTTTTCTCTGGGGACACACTGAGG
>NW_028010182.1:0-863 GCF_054177405.1 Leptonychotes weddellii | reverse complement strand
AGAAAAAGAAAGGAAGAAAGAAAGAAAGAAAGAAAAGAAAGAAAGAAAGAAAGAAGAAAAAGAAAGAAAGAAAAGAAAGAAAAAGAAAGAAAGAAAGAAAGAAAAAGGAAGAAAGAAAGAAAGAAAGAAGAAAGAAAAAGAAAGGAAGAAAGAAAGAAAGAAAGAAGAAAGAAAGAAAGAAAAAGGAAGAAAGAAAGAAAGAAAGAAGAAAGAAAAAGAAAGGAAGAAAGAAAGAAAGAAAAGAAAGAAAAAGAAAGAAAGAAAGAAAAAGAAAGGAAGAAAGAAAGAAAGAAAGAAAGAAAGAAAAAGGAAGAAAGAAAGAAAGAAAGAAAAGAAAGAAAAGAAAGAAAGAAAACCGTGTCAGGCAGAACCTAGAACAGAGCACTCCAGAAACCCTGGTTGAGGGAAGGAACGTGGGATGCCCTTTCCCCTCCATTTGTGCTGTCAGAAACTACCAGGTGGGGGCAGCACTGCTCTAGTGAACTCCTTGGGGCTGCTGGAGGTGAGGCCTACGTGAGTGAAATGGGCCGCCTACAATTGTGGACCCATTTGGTGGAATTATGTCCGTTTTTCATGGTGTCAACCTCCAAGGATAAAGGAGCTATCTTAAACATCATCAGCCTTCTTTAATTTCTTGTTAGGGATTTATTATATATTTATATATCTGAATTATTCTTCAATTCCTTCATTCAGTAAATATTTATTAGGTGCTTACTATTCTCAAGTACTCTTCTGGGCACTGGGTGAAAAAACAGACTCTAAGTCCCGGCCCTCAAGGCGTTTATAATATGGGGATATGGCTCCCACCTAGACAAGTAAATGAATGAACACATAGTGAGTGTACCGAGGGGGGATGAAAACTG
>NW_028010181.1:0-863 GCF_054177405.1 Leptonychotes weddellii | reverse complement strand
AATGGAATAGTATGAGAAGTAGTGGGAAGGTTTCTATGACTGGAATAAAGGTAACCAGGGCAGGGAGGGATGAAGGAAATGAAGCAAGAGAGATAAACATGTGGGAGCATAATGAGAAAGGCTTTAGAGGATCCTTGCACAGGGCATGCTTGGGAGCAATGGGACAAATGACTTTCCTTTGGTTACTTGTCACCACATAGTTGCCATGTAGTGATGCAGCATAATCCCAAACTGAGGGGAAGTCATGTTTAGATAGAATGGAACGACACATGTTTTAGGATGCTAAATCATTTTAACATTTTTAGGGTCCTGAATCAGAAGGAGATCCATGATGTTTGGGGGGGCAGTAATGACTCCACTTTATTGCTATTCATATCAGTTGCTTTCTATGCTTGTGGCTGAGGCTCTGTGAGCTGGGCTCCTGATGAGTCTTTAGTACGATGTAACATTTGGCAGTTTTCCAATTCTAATTCAAACTGTAGCAAATATATTAGGGAAAATGGAGGAAAGGGTGGTATCTGTGAGTTTTATATTGTTTTTATCCATGTCACATAAAGTAAAGCTCAGTACAGGCATATGGAACTGTTTAAAAAGGATTTAATAAAAGGCATTTTTTAAAAGATTTATTTGTTTGAGGGGGGAAGGGTAAAGGGAGAGGGTGAGAGAGAATCACAACAGACTCTCTGCTGGTAGAGTCCTCAGTGAGGCTTGATCTCACACAACCATGAGATCATGACCTGAGCCGAAATCAAGAGTTGGATGCTCAGCTGACTGAGCCACCCAGGAGCCTCTAATAGAAGGCGTTTTAAGAATAAATCAAAATCACTATTCCATATCATTGTCTACTTTCTAAAATAGCTTTA
>NW_028010180.1:0-11791 GCF_054177405.1 Leptonychotes weddellii | reverse complement strand
CATGACTACTTGAAGAGAGTTTTAAATGTTTAAAAATGTTGCTATCACTATCGAGAGGACACTTGCCTATGAAAAACATTATGAGTTTGTGGAAAAAAGTTAATAGATTAAATATTTTAAGTAATTTAACTATAGCATTATAGTAGTCATCTCAGCACTTTCAGTATCATTCTTATTTAATTAAGTTTATCCAGTTCATTAATAGTAAACTAGCCCTGATTGGCAGTTCTGTTATTACTAAAGTTTCAAGTTTTCTATTGACACAGATTTTATGATTTAATTTCTCGAACAGCAGTCTCTTGATCAGGAGTTTCATCTTCTTCAAAGGTTGGGTTGTCAACATGAGGAACAACATCCACTGCCATGGAACTTGCCTCATGGTTTACCAGCTGGAGATTTTCATCTTTAAAAAGAAATGGCAATTTTAGGATGATTTAACCCCTCTTAAGACAAAATTCAACACTCATATCTAAGAAGCCTTTCTTGTCTATCATACTCCAATCATTATACTCATTCCCTATTCCTTTAGTAATTATATGACTTAGGCTATGTCTTACACAAGGCATATATGACCTTATTAAACTGATTTACAATTATTCTTTCTTTTATTCACATGTGTGCTTACTTCTACCTAGATTATAGCCACCTTAAAAGCAAAAATTACGTCTTCTGCTGCTTTTTCATCCTTAAACCTGGCTTCACATTTCAATCACCTAGGTGCTTTAAAATATACCTATGCTTTTTCATATGCACAGATAGATACACAGACTTAAAAAACAAACAAACAGGAAGGTAGAAGGAGTTCCCCAAATGGAGTACAAACAGTAACAGATGAACATAGTTATATAACAGAGGAAATATAGAACCATCCTGAAAACAGTGGGGAAGAAAAGAACTTAACCTAAGTGACTTGGGAAAACAGTATTTTGACTATATCCGATAAGGCTAAAAACAAAAAGGACACTTGTTAGTGAAATTGTGAGTTACAAATAAGGAAAGGGGAAGGCTAGAATAAACTCTGTGGTGTTTAACTAGAATCAGATGTATCAGTATTGAGCTCACTGTTTTTCAGATAGAGAGACAGATGTATATAGATGTGTATGTATTTTTTCTGAGTACATACACGTATTTCCTAGCTTTGTTAACTGAAAGGGCTAATAGCAATGATATTCCCATAGCAATGATCATATCTAGTGCCCAGATCCTGGTTTTGAAGTACTGTTCTCCAAAAAAGCCACCCTCCCCCAAAATGGATGATTCTAGGGCTAGAGCAAGGAGAGTACAAGATTAACCCCTTGTAACCTAGGGCTCAGCAAACTACAGCCTGCAAGTCAAATCAATAGCTAAGAGTCGTTTTCACATTTTTAAAAGGTTGTAAGTCAAACATGCCCCCCCTCCCAATGCAGCAGAGACTTACGGCCTTCAAAGCCTAAAATATTTACTATCAGACCCTTGACAGAAAATGTTTGCCAATCCCTGGCTTAGAACATCTTGTGGTACCAGAAAGTGCTCAAAAAAATAACGAAGCATGTTGAAAGAACACAGAAACCACCTTGAGGGAGTTCCCAATGACCAAATCTAGGACAATCTAAGCAATGAATAAATCAGGATAAAATTACAGAATAAAAGAAATATCTATAAGTCCATATTATTATATATAAATAATTGAATAAATAAACAGAGAAAGGATAGCTTTTCCTTAAAATAGAAGCTTAATTAATGTAGAAAGAAGGATGGAAATAGAAAATTACCATTTGGCACACAATTCAGTAATAATTATTTCAAGGAAAAAAACATCGATTGCTAAAATTAGTGGGTAAAAGCATGAGAAACAGAACATTTGCATAGGTCCAAGTGTCTCTCTATAAGATAATAATTACAAAGGGAAAAACAGTAACTTTAAAAGAAGCTTGGCAGGGGTGCCTGGGTGGCTCAGCCGTTGAGCGTCTGCCTTCGGCTCAGGTCATGATCCCAGGGTCCTGGGATCGAGCCCCATGTCGGGCTCCCTGCGCTGCGGGAAGCCTGCTTCTCCCTCTCCCACTCCCCCTGCTTGTGTTCCTTCTCTCGCTATCTCTCTCTGTCAAATAAATAAAAATCTTTAAAAAATAAAAAAAAAAAATAAAAGAAGCTTGGCAGACACTATCTTAACCAAGTAAGCAAAACCATCAGTAATTAAGACATGAACATTATGTGCCTCATTATATGAGAGGAGGCAGAGAAGGGCACAATATCACTTCTGTGGTATTCTTGTCAGAAATACACAGTAGACAATGAATTTAATCACTGGGAAACAGTAGACAAGTTCAAAGTGAGGGACATTCTACAAAATAACTGACCAGCAATTTTCAGTGTCAATGTCATGAAAGACTAAGGAACAATCACACATTGGACATGAAAAAGACATGACCATTAAATGCAATGTGGACCTTTCAACAAATTGGGTGGAGAAGAAATATATCGAAACATAATAAAGGCCATTTATGACAAACCCACAGCTAACATCATGCTCAACAGTGAAAAGCTGAAAGCTTTTCCTCTAAAATCAGAAACAAGACAAGGGTACTCATTCTTACCAGTTCTATTCAACATAGTACTAGAAATCATAGCCAGAGCAATTAATCAAGAAAAAGAAATAAAAGGCATCAAAATGGAAAGGAAGAAGTAAAATTATTACTACATGACATGACCTTATATCAAGAAAATGATTAAGACTCCACCAATAAGGGGCGCCTGGGTGGCTCAGTCATTAAGCGTCTGCCTTCGGCTCAGGTCATGGTCCCAGGGTCCTGGGATCGAGCCCCGCATCGGGCTCCCTGCTCCGCGGGGAGCCTGCTTCTCCCTCTCCCACTCCCCCTGCTTGTGTTCCCTCTCTCGCTGTGTCTCTCTCTGTCAAATAAATAAGTAAAAATCTTTAAAAAAAAAAAAAAGACTCCACCAATAAGACTATTAGAATGCATGAATTCAGTAAAGCTGTAGAACACAAAATCAACATACAAAAACCAGTCACATTTCTATACACTAACAATGAAATATTTGAAAGAGAAATAAAGAAAATGATTCCATTTATAATGATATCAAAACAATAAAATACTTATGAATAAATTTAAACAAGGAGGTAAAAGATCTGTACTGAAAACTATAAGACACCAATGATATTGAATAAAATACAAATAAATGGAAAGATATCCTATGTTCATGAATTAGAAGAATACTGTTAAAAAAAAAAGTGTTCATATACCCCAAAGCCATCTATAGATTCAATGCATTCCCTATTAAAATTCCAATGGCATTTTTCACAGAAATAACAATCCTAAAATTTATATGGAACCACAAAGACCCTGGATAGCCAAAGCAATTCTGAGAAAGAAGAACAAAGTTGGAGAAATCATACTTCCTGATTTCAAATTATATTACAAAGCTACCATAACCAAAACTAGTATACTGGCATAGATATAGACACATAGACCAATGGATCAGAATTGAGGGCCCAGAAATAAGCCCATGTACATGCAGTCACCTAATATTTGACAAGGGAGCCAAGAACACTCAATGGGGAAAAGACAGTCTTTTCAGTAAGTGGTGTTGGGTAAACTGGATATTCACATATGGTAGAATGAAAATGGACCCCTATCTTACACCAGCCACAAAAATGAACTCTAAATGGATTAAGGACTTAAATGTAAGACCTGAAACCATAGAATTCCTAGAAGAAAACATAGGGGGAAAGCTCTTTGATACTGGTCTAGGCAACAATTTTTTTGTATAGGAGGTCAAAAGCACAAATCAACAAGTGGGACTACCTCAAACTGAAAAGCTTTGCACAGCAAAAGAAATAATCAACAGAATGAAGAGGCAACCTACAGAATGGGAGACAATATTTGCTTATCTGATGAAGGATTAATATACAAAATATAAAAGAAACCCCTACAACTCAGCAGCAAAAAAACAAGTAATCCAATTAAAAATAGGCAGAGGAACTGAACAGATATATTTTCAAAGAATACATACAAATGGCCAACAGGTACATGAAAAGATGATCAACATCACTAATCATCAGGGAAATGCAAATCAAAAACAATGGGCTAATCACCTCACACTTGTCAGAATAGCTACTATCAAAAAGACAAGAGGTTAAGTGTTGGCAAGGATGTGGTGAAAAGGGATCCCCAGCGCATTGTTCATGGGAATGTAAATGGGCACAGCCACTATGAAAGATAGTATGGAGGTTCCTCAAGAAAATTGAAAGTACAAGTACCATATGATCCAGCAATTCCAGTTTGGGGTATATATGCAAAGGAAATGAAATCAGTATCTTGAAGAGATATCTGCACTCCCATGTTCAGTGCAAGATTATTCACAATAGTCAAGATATGGAAACATCCTAAATATCTGTTGACAGATGAATGGATAAAGAAAATGTGATACACACTCACACACACACACACACACACACACACACACAGGAATATTATTCAGCTATGAGAAAGAAGGAAATCTTGCCATTTGCAACAACATGGGTAGACCTTGAGGGCATTTGTGCTAAATGAAATAAGACAGAAAAAAGACAAATACCGCATGATCTCACCTATCTGTGGAGTCTTAAAAAAAAAAAAAAAAGCCAAACTCAGAGAGTAGAATGGTGGTTATCAGGGGCTAGGAGCTAGGGGCAGAGGGGATGGGGAAATGTTGATCAAAGGGCACAAACTCTCAGTTATAAGATGACTAAGTTCTGGGGATCTAATGTACAGCATGGTGGCTACAGTTAACAATACTGTATTACAGACTTCTTAAAGTTTATACATTTTGCTATACTTACCTTTTTTAGCGTGTTATTACAGTATCATTGACTATGTCCTTATGCTGTGCTTTTTATTCCCATGACTTATTCATTCCATAACTGGAAGCCTGGATCTCTCAATCCCCTTCCCGCATTTTACCCATCTCCCTCCCCTCTGGCAACCATCACTTTGTTTTCTGTATTTATAGGCCTGTTTATGCTTTTTGTTTGTTTATTCATCTGTTTTTTTTTTTTAGATTCCACATGAGTGAAATAATATGGTATTTGTCTTTTTCAGTCTGACTGATTTCACTTAGCATGATAACCTATAGGTCCATTCATGTTGCAAATGGCATGAGCTCATCCTTTTTTATAGCTGTGTAATATCCCATTGTATTATATATACCACGTCTTCCTTATCCTTTTGTCTATTGATGGACACTTAGGTTGCTTCCATACCTTGGCTATTGCAAATAATGCTGCAATAAACATAAGGGTGCATATATCTTTCTGAATTACTGTTTTTGTTTTCTTTGGGTAAATACTCAGTAGTGGAATTTTGGATATACTTGAAAGTTGCTAAGAAAGTAGATTTTAAATATTCTCACCACATACACACAAAATTTATAATTATGTGGTGAATTTGTTAACTAACCTTACTGTGGTAATCATTTTGCAAATATAGGTATATCAAATCATGTTGTATACCTTAAACTTACACAATTTTATGTCAAATATATCTCAATAAATCTGGAAAAAAAAAGAGTGAAAGGGAAATGCAATGTGGGATCCTGGAACAGAAAAAAGGACATTAGTGGGTCAATCGGTGAAATCTGAGTTAAGATCTCTCATTTGGTTAATAACATTTTATCAGTTAAATTCCTGGTGTTAATAATTGCATATGATTATATAAGATGTTAACATTTGGAGAAGTTGAGTGAAGGGTATACGGGCATTATTTGTACTATTTTTGAAATTTTTAGTCAGCCTGAAATTATATCAAAATTAAAATTAAAAATTAAAAAAAAAATACTTGTGCTTGGGCCATACCCCTCATGGATTCTGATTTAACCATTCTGGGGAAGAGCCCAGGCATCAGTAATGTTTAAAGATTCTCTGAGTGATTTTAATGTGTAGCTAGGGTTAAGAACTAGGGCCCTTATTTAGTGGTCCTCAAAGAGTGGTCCCTGGACCTGCAGCATCAGTATCACCTAGGAACTTTTTAGAAACAAAAATTCTCAGGCCCTCCTCCAAACCTACGGAGTCACAAACAGGTGGCAGCCCATCTGTTTTAACAAGTCCTCCAGGTGACTTGATGCATGCGTAAGTTTTAAAACCCAGTGTTCTAACAGAACTTACTGCAATGATGGGACAAACAGACACGAACAAATCAACTATATGTTTGCAAAGTTATTTAAATCAACTATCACTGCAATAATCAATAGCTAATGGGCAAGATACCCAAACTAGTAATATATAATCATAGATAAAATTAAAATCTACTCTTTATGGTCATTCATTCAACATCTATTTGAGTACCTACTACATGGCAGGCTGTTCTCAGTGCTGGGTATACAATAGTGACAAATAAGACACTGTTCCTATCCAAAGGAACGTTTAAAAGTTTTAATACAATTCAGTACAATAAATGCAATAATAAAAGTTCTATGGAAGCAGACAGTAGGGTTGCACATGTGAGTCAAGGGAGGCTTTTCAAAAGAGGGTAAGTTTTAAAGGACGGACAGGAATTAGACCAGGCTTCCCCAATTTCTTGGGAGAAGGAATGAGAGTGGAAGGAATGAGCAGAGAGAAAACAGTAGCTCAAACTATGACTGTGGAATTAAGGTTGGGAATTAGGAGATGGATTAAAGAAAAGGGATACTGAATCAGTAAGAAAGAGAGGGAAGAATCTAGGAGCGCCCTAGTTTCTGGTTTGAGGCACCTAAATGGCTGTTACTACCATTCATCCAGATAAAGAATATAGGGGGAGGAATTTGGATCATCATTTCATTTGCTTGTCATATTCTCTGCAAAAACTGTTCTATTTACCACCCTGCCTCACAAGAAGAAGAGAACACACAAAAAAAGTAGATTGGAACTTTTTTAAAAAAAACAAGCCTAGCAATAAACTGAATTATCCAGTACTCTCCTTTATCATCACTGAATTCTATTACCACACAGTTATGGAATCAAAAAAATCACCTGGGGCAAATAGACAATGATTCTCTATTGTAGGTAGAATAATCCACAGATTATTAAGATTCTTATGACGACTTAGTACTCCGGGAAATGTCTGAAGATTAGATTACAAGAAATATGAAGTGTACACTTGCATGATAGTACTCCTCGTGACATCTTCAGGAATGATGTGTATGGCACTGGTAAGTCTATACTGAGGATAAAGGTTTATGTCAATAGGAAGCTGAAACTCTCACAAGTCATCTTAATATTTAGTTTTCTTCTACTCCTATGCCAGGATTAGGTTATTTCAACATGAGGATTGAGAAAACCATCAAACCAACAAAAACCATGAAAAAGGTGGAAGTTAAAGAGAAGGCAACTAATTTCTGCATGAGGGTTTTCCCTTCCTAAGGAAGAAGGTAACAAAACTCCCTGAACTTTCTCCACTGGCACGACATTACTAAGTTACAACGCTGATTCAATTCACATGAAGTTTGAAAATAATATATTCAATTTTAGTTTCCACGGTTTGTTCATTTCACGGTAAATAATCAACAGGTGGCAGCACGTATTACACAGTTTCCGATCTGTGGAAAAGATGGGTTCCTAAGAAGTTGTGTATAAATCAAGCTTTTGTAAACTGAATTCTCTCTTATCATTTCAGGACTCAGTTATCTTAGTTTCTGATCGCTCTACAATAAACAATGGCTTCCAAAGCTTAAAGTTTCTCCTCAGCCTCTGTAAATTAATAACCAATACCTAAATGCATCAGAGAGAAGCTATCCTATAAAAAATCTGTTTAGTCTGTGAAGAATGCCCACTACTGATGTATTTCATCTGTTTCAGATACACTTAAATATGTGCATATTAAACTAAGGTAGGGGTGTGTCCTGTACTCCACCATTGTTACTAGAAAAAACCTGGAATGCATTTAATGGGATGAAAGGAACAAACAATAAAAAGCAGGAGCCCTCTGCCAGGCATATGCTCCACAATGGATCATTGTGGGGGCACTCACTGCCCCTCAGCATGGTGCTTACTTGCTGACTGCACATGTTCTTCTAAAGGTGGTTCATCTGCTCCCTGAACAGAAGCATAGCCAGACGATGCAGTCTCACTGCGATTATCCTCTTCATGAGGAGAGGCACTATTTGATGTTTCATTGGAAACAGGGACTTGTAAAGACACTGATCCATCTTCAACATCCACCTTTGGAAAGCATTGGAACAAATTAAAAGACTCTCAGAGTACCTGTTTTTTCCTGACATGTCATTACAAAATTTCTGCATAGGTAACTTATTAGAGCAATGCTTCTTAACCTTTTAAACCTATAATCCCTTTTGATGATCACAAAAATCTCTTGCTGGTCCCAGCCAGAGCAGTTGGAGTAACTGGGTCCAAAATGGGGTGGAAGATGTTATAGGCAGATTGCCTTCACATCTGATGTTCATCTGGGTGATCCCAGTGCTTCATAATACAATGCCTGCTACAAGGTAGGCACTCCACACAAACAAACAAACAAAAAACCACAAAAAAACCTCCACCCTGAATCAAGTTCACCTCCCGGAGTTTTCAAAAGACAGCTGCTGGCAAAATTCTAATGAAGTCTGAAGTTTAGTTAATAGCAATGACCCAATGTCAGTTTCTTACTTTTGACAAACATACCACAGTAATGCAAAACGTTAACAATAGTCAAAACTGGGTGAGGGTTATGTGGGAACTCTCTGTATTGTCCTTTCAACTTTTCTGTAAATCTAAAATTATTCATAAACAAAAAATTTATTTAACAACAACATCTCATGCTGTCCCCTAAGGGATTTGAGAATCAGTACCATCTATGTATCTCCTGAAGTCAGGAAGATTTTGTTGAGCTTGACTTTCTATTGCTGGTGTATTGTAAAATAGGTAAGTTTTATTTCATTTACCAAATACAATTATACTTGAATATTTATTATGCTTTTTCAAAATAAAAACGCTCATCTAACTACAAGTTCAGTTGCTGTGCAATAGTAAAAGCAAAAATGCAAGACGTACCAGAAGCCAGTTGGTAGTGTCTGTGGTCATCACTTAAAATTCTGACCAAATAATAAGAGAAAAGAAGGAAAATGGGAGTGGTCCAACATGGCACCTTACTGTCATTATGTAAATAGGTCCAATTTTTGATATAAATCACAAGTCTAGCATATTACACACCTAAAAACTAAGGATGTTACTTTCTTGAAGGCCCAGGTACATAAATAACTTAAGTTCCTTCATATAAATAGTTTAGCAAAGTTTACCTCAATTCCCAAAGCTTTGAGGATGTCACATTTACACATGGGGCAAGTCCTGTGTTCTAACAGCCATGGGTCAACACATGTCTTATGGAAAATATGGCTAATGAAAGAAAAAAAAACAACACATAATTTGGTTATCACTAGTGAAACAGCAACAACACAGCCTAATATACTAACAGGTTACCCTATATTTTTATTTAGTTTTTTAACAGATGTCGGTTTTTCTTTTAAGCATACCATTACAGCATAAACACTACGAAGGAGCAACAGAAACAAAATTAGGAAGTTTCATAATACAGTACTTTTACTTTTTAAAATTTTTTTATGTTAACACGTTTTTATTGACTCTTACTCTATGCCAGGAGATAATCCCTGTCACGAAATGATTTACATTTTTTTTATTAATAGACAATGTATTATTTGTTTCAGGGGTAGAGGTCTGTGATTCATCAGTATTACACAATTCACAGCACTCACCATAACACCTACTCTCCCCAATGTCTATCACCCAGTTACCCCATCCCTCCCACCCCCCTCCCCTCCAGCAACCCTCAGTTTGTTTCCTGAGATTAAGAATCTCTTATGGTTTATATCCCTCTCTGGTTTTTGTCTTCTTTCATTCTACCCTCCCTTCCCCTATGATCCTCTGTCTTATTTCTCAAATTCCTCATATCAGTGAGATCATATGATAATTGTCCTTCTCTGATTGATTTATTTTGCTTAGCATAATACCTGCTAGCTCCATCCATGTCGCTGCAAATGGCAAGATATCATTTTTTTGATGGCTGCATAATATTCCATTGTATATATATACCACCTCTTCCTTATCCATTCATCTGTTGATGGACATCTAGACTCTTCCCATAGTTTGGCTATTGTGGACACTGCTGCTATAAACATTGGGGTGCACGTACCCCTTCTGATCACTACATTTGTATCTTTGGGGTAAATACCTAGTAGGGCAATTGCTGGGTCGTAGTGTAGCTCTATTTTCAACTTTTTGAGGAACCTCCATACTGTTTTCCAGAGTAGCTACACCAGCTTGCATTCCCACCAACAGTGTAGAAGGGTTCCCCTTTCTCCCATCCTCACCAACATCTGTCGTTTCCTGACTTGTTAATTTTAGCCATTCTGACTGGTGTAAGGTGGTATCTCAATGTGGTTATGATTTGTATTTCCCTGATGCCAAGTGATGCTGAGCACATTTTCATGTGTCTGTTGGCCATTTGGATGTCTTCTTTGCAGAAATGTCTGTTCATGTCTTCCGCCCATTTCTTAACTGGATTATTTGTTCTCTGGGTGTTGAGTTTGGTAAGTTCTTTATGGATTTTGGATACTTTATCTGATATGTCATTTGCAAATATCTTCTTCCATTCTGTTGGTTGCCGTTGGTTTTGTTGACTGTCTCCTTTGCTGTGCAAAAGCTTTTTATCTTGATGAAGTCCCAATAGTTCATTTTTGCCCTTGCTTCCCTTGCCTTTGGCGGTGTTTCTAGGAAGAAGATGCTGCGGCTGAGGTCGTAGAGGTTGCTGCCTGTGTTCTCCTCTAGAATTTTGATGGAATCCTGTCTCACATTGAGGTCTTTCATCCATTTTGAGTCTATTTTTGTATGTGGTGTAAGGAAATGGTCCAGTTTCATTCTTCTTCATGGGGCTGTCCAATTTTCCCAACACCATTTGTTGAAGAGACTCTCTTTTTTTCCACTGGACATTCTTTCCTGCTTTGTTGAAGATTAGTTGACCATAGAGTTGAGGGTCCATTTCTGGGCTCTCTATTCTATTCCATTGATCTATGTGTCTGTTTTTGGGTCAGTACCATACTGTCTTGATGATTACAGCTTTGTAATAGAGCTTGAAGTCTGGAATTGTGATGCCACCAGTTTTGCTTTTCTTTTTCAAAATTCCTCTGGGTATTCGAGGTTTTTTCTGGTTCCATACATATTTTAGGATTATGTGTTCCATTTCTTTGAAAAAAGTTGATGCTGTTTTAATAGGGATTGCATTAAATGTGTAGACTGCTCTAGGTGGCATGGACATTTTCACAGTATTTGTTCTTCCAATCCATGAGCATGGAAAGTTTTTCCATGTCTTTGTGTCTTCCTCAGTTTCCTTCATGAGTATTCTGTAGTTTTCTGAGTACAGATCCTTTGCTTCTTTGGTTAGATTTATTCCTAGGTATCTTAGGGTTTTGAGTGCACTTGTAAATTGGATCGACTCCTTAATTTCTCTTTCTTCTGCCTTGTTCTTGGTGTATAGAAATGCAACAGATTTCTGTGCATTGATTTTATATCCTGCCACTTTACTGAATTCCTGTATAAGCTCTAGCAGTTTTGGGGTAGAGTCTTTCGGGTTTTCCACATAAAGTATCATATCATCTGCAAACAGTGAGAGTTTGACTTCTTCTTTGCCAATTTGTATGCTTTTTATTTCTTTTTGTTGTCTGATTGCTGAGGCTAGGACTTCTAGTAGTATGTTGAATAGCAGTGGTGATAGTGGACATCCCTGCCGTGTTCCTGACCTTAGGGGGAAAGCTCTCAGTTTTTCCCCATTGAGAATGA
>NW_028010179.1:0-863 GCF_054177405.1 Leptonychotes weddellii | reverse complement strand
AGAATTGCTTACTGAATTTATTGAAATGGAATTGAATAACATTAAAATTACCAGCTTGTATATTTTCTGAAACACATTATTTCCCTTATTAGAGGAATAGTACTTTTGCTGGTCTCTGAGTCTTTTGGTATATGTTCTGTTTATCATAATTGTCCACAAAATACCTATAAAAGTTTTGAAAATGACCTGTTGATGTCTTTCAGCATTATTTGAAGTTATGTATCTATATTGGAGTTCTGTGTCTGCTCTTCAGGTTCAATTTAAAAACATTTTTTTTTTATTTTTTAAAAGATTTTATTTATTAGAGAGAGAGAGAGAGAGAGCATGAGCAGTGGGGAGGGGTAGAGAGAGAGGGAGAAACAGGTTCCCCGCTGAGAAGGGAGCCCGATGTGGGACTCAATCCCAGGACCCAGGGATCATGACCCGAGCCGAAGGCAGATGCTTAACCAACTGAGCCACCCAGGTGCCCCAGTTTCAATTGTCTTGCATTTCTCTGACTTTAACAGGCTTGGTCTGGCCTTGCTGTCCCCGTTTGCTCGGGACCTTGAGAATTTCAGTTTTAAAACAGAGGTAGTCCTGGGCAAACTGAGACGAGTTGGTCATCCTGCTGGCCTGTCTTATTCTTACTGACACCAAACTGTTCTGTTGGGCCTCCATAACACAGGGAGAAATGTCTTGTGCAGGCATACTTCGGAGATGCTGTGGGTTCCCTTCCAGACCACCTCCGTGAAGTGAACATTGCAATAAAGTAAGTCAGATGAATTTTTTGCTTTCCCAGTGCATACGAAAGTTATATTTGTACTATACTGTAGTCTATTAAGTGCCCAATAGCATTATGTCCAAAAAATGTTCATACCTTAATT
>NW_028010178.1:0-863 GCF_054177405.1 Leptonychotes weddellii | reverse complement strand
GGATTACATGACATGATGTATAAGAGCACTAAGTATAGCATGGAGTGCTTAGTGAGTACTTCATAAATGGAAACTTATTTAGGGTAGATGTTTAAAATTAAATGGTCTCCATATTTATTTTAGAGTTGATAAACAAAACTAACATCTATGGAAGGGATAAGACGGTACTATCAGAGAATACTGACCCATCTTCCCCTAGGATGCTGAGGTCCCTTCCTACCCCTCCAGGAAATATCCCTTACACTGCAATTTTTCATGTCTTGTAAGGTCCAATCAATACAATTGATTTAATGATTAATTTATTGTGTTCCTCAGTAAAAGCCCTGCATCGACGTCTTAAAATGGAATCTTATTGCATTTGAGACAAACACAACTAATTGGCAACAATCACTTAAAGGGGAAGCACAAAGTGTTCTAAACACACATATACAATCAAAACCAATAATGAAAAAAAAAAATCCTTGCACTATTTTAAGAATGCAAAAGTGGAAGGATGGGTTGAGTGTTAGCATTTTCTGAGTTGCTGAGCCACAGAGAAAGATCATCTGGGCCAGTTATGCTATATCTGTATCCTGATATTATTCATGACCTAAAGATCTGTGAGGACTTTAGGAGGGTTTTTCTTCCCCAGCTGTTAGTATGAGGAACAGTTGTGTTCCTTTTTGTCTTGTGGTTTGTTTTTATCTCATAGTCTGTAAGCAATGAGGCCTCCATCCTTCCACTGGCCTATAGAAGACCCAGAGACAAATCTGTGTCCTATCCATACCCTTGGGTGCATTTTTTAGTTATGCATATTGTATATATTTTGTTTCTGGATCTGTGTTTTTGTTTCTACCATTGTTTACCTTTGCTTCATCTTGCCC
>NW_028010177.1:0-863 GCF_054177405.1 Leptonychotes weddellii | reverse complement strand
AAAGATAGCAGGAAGGGAAGAATGAAGGGGGGGAATCAGAGGGGGAGATGAACCATGAGAGACGATGGACTCTGAAAAACAAACTTAGGGTTCTAGAGGGGAGGAGAGTGGGAGGATGGGTTAGCCTGGTGATAGGTATTAAAGAGGGCACATTCTACATGGAGCACTGGGTGTTATGCACAAACAATGAATCACGGAACACTACACCTAAAACTAATGATGTAATGTATGGTGATTAAAATAACAATTAAAAAAAATTAAAAAAAATAGAAATAATCTAACCCAGCTCCTTGGGTTCAAAAAAAAAAACAACTAGATGATGTAATGTATGGTGACTAACATAACATAATAAAAGAAAAAATAAATAAATAAATATAAACCTGTACATTTATGTTCAATTGATTTTCAGCAAAGATGTTAACACAATGCAATGAGGATAGAATGTTCTTTCAACAAATGGTGCTAGGACAATTGGGTACCCACATTTAAAAAAAAGTAAAAGTTGAAACCCTCATACCATCTGTTAAATTAATTCAAAATGAGTTCTAAATCTAAATTTAAGATCTGAAATTATGAAATTTTTAGAAGAAAATATAAGGATAAACATTTGGGGTCTTGGATTAACCAATATTTTGTTAATATAAAACCAAAATACAGGAAAAAGAAAAAAATAAATAGATTATCAAAATAAACTAATCATTCAAAGAACAATTATTCAATTGGGTTTCAATATCTGTGTGCTATTAATTTTAATAAATCAATGTATTTTAATTATATTAAATAAAATAATATTTTACATATTTATTAGTAGTATTCTGTATTGGACTAATAATCATGGATCTAAAAATTTGCAGATTTTGAGC
>NW_028010176.1:0-863 GCF_054177405.1 Leptonychotes weddellii | reverse complement strand
GTCCTTGGATACATCATGTTTGGAATTCTCTGTGATTTCTGAAGATAGGTGTCTATCTCCCTTTCCTAGTTATGGAATGATTCACCTACTATTGCCTTAATAATATATTCTCTGGGGGGCGGAGCAAGATGGCAGAGGAGTAGGAGACCTGGATTTCATCTGGTCTCAGGAATTCAGCTGAACAGGGATGAAACCATTCTGAACACCTACAAACTCAACAGGAGATCGAAGAAAAGAATAGCAACAACTCTCTGAACAGAAAAGTGACCACTTTCTGGAAGGTAGGACGTGCGGAGAAGTGAATCCGAGGCGATATTTGGGAGGATAGAGAGTGGGGGAGGGGGCCTGCATCAGCCGCTTCTGGCAAGTAATAGAGCTGTGGAGCACAAAATTGGAACTTTTAGAAGTCTGCTCCACTGAGGGACGTTGCTCCAGTGGCTAACCGGAGGGTGGAACCCTCGTGGGACAGTGTGGTCTCAGGACCCTCAGGGTCACAGAAATACCAGGGGTGCCTGAGTGTGGCAGAGCTCCCAGGGATCAGAGCAGGGAAGCCAGCTGCAAGGATGGAGCCGAGGAGCGGGCTCTCAGCTCGGGGTTGCCATAAACCGTGATCCATGGCACGGTCGGGCCACTGCTCCTCCAGCAGGAACCCAACAATTGGCAGATCTGGGGAGACTCCCCTTCCTCCCCTGGGAGGAGCAGCTCAGAAGCCCACCACAGGGATCAGCTGGGTTTGGAGACTCCACACCGAGTCGGGTACCAGAGATAGAAATGCTCAGTCACAGGCCGGGTGAGCACAGAGTGCGGCTGGAGACCAAGGAGATGGGAGTGACTGACTGCTTTTCTCTGGGGACACACTGAGG
>NW_028010175.1:0-863 GCF_054177405.1 Leptonychotes weddellii | reverse complement strand
GCTTTGTTCCAAGTTCTGTGTGGGGCATGTTATGCTGCTGTAGCTTCCTTTTTGCTTCCAGGACGGGGTTTTCGAACTGTGTTCTTCTATTTATGTGGCTGAAGAATAAAATTTCAAATTAGGATAACAGTGGGGCAAAGTCATTTAAGAGAACATATGTAGAGCTCTACAAGAGAGCGGGTGATTAAGGGACACCTTATGTGACCCGTCAAATGCCCCACCAGGCATGAGGTCAGGCCTCTGCTGGGGCTGGCCTGCATACAGCGCACATTTCGGTATCAGGAGCAGAGTTCTCAATGCCTCGATCATATGTTATTATATTTAAATTATGCATGACTCTGCCAAAAGAACTAGAATGTGCACTTGCTTTCTAGTCTCCTGTGTTAGTTTGAGATGAGTTTGATGCATCAAAATAAATGGTCAGCAAATGAAATTTATGCCAAATGGTGTTGCAAAGAGTATCATCTAAGCTTTGCAAAGTCCCCATATCTAACAAGATAAGTTAAATCCACTGGTGACTAGCAACCGGCATCCACACTTTTTAGAGTCAGACCGACTTGGATTGAAGGGCTGGGATAGAGAAGGAAAGACTCCCAAGGATATTTGCAGAAGTCGTAGAATACCTGTAGGGGGGTTGATGCTCACGTCAATCAAAAGGAGGGTATTTGGGCGCCTGGGTGGCTCAGTTGGTTAAGCGACTGCCTTCGGCTCAGGTCATGATCCTGGAGTCCCGGGATCGAGTCCCGCATCGGGCTCCCTGCTCGGCAGGGAGTCTGCTTCTCCCTCTGACCCTCCCCCCTCTCTTGTGCTTGCTCTCTCTCATTCTCTCTCTCTCAAATAAATAAATAAAAAAATCTTTAAAA
>NW_028010174.1:0-863 GCF_054177405.1 Leptonychotes weddellii | reverse complement strand
TCTAGTTTCAAAGCATTGTGGTCTGAAAATAGGCAGGGAATGATCCCAATCTTTTGGTACCGGTTGAGACCTGATTTATGACCTAGGATGTGATCTATTCTGGAGAATGTTCCATGGGCACTAGAGAAGAATGTGTATTCCGTTGCTTTGGGGTGGAATGTTCTGAATATGTCTGTGAAGTCCATTTGGTCCAGTGTGTTCTATTTTCAACTTTTTGAGGAAACTCCATACTCTTTCCCAGACTGGTTGCACCATAAGCTGGAGATTCTTGTAGATATTTCGTTCACAAATGGTTCTATTAGATGGCTTTGGTTTTACTGGCTGAAGGGAAGTGAGCATTTATTGATGTATTTGTACGTGGAGAGGCAGGGGAGAAAGGGGAGAGGAGGACAATGGAGAGTTTTGTCACCCAACCTTGTCTAATGAATTTAATATATTTATCTTGAGACTCAGGGAAGAAGGAGATAGCTCAGAGCCCAAGAAGTTCCTGAAAGAACTTGTAAGACTCTGTGCACCAGCAGGATGCTTTGGGACCCAGGGACCAAGTTCCTCAGCATGGGGACTTCTCTCCATTGATTGCTGCTGGGAGGTGGGACAGCAGGGAGGGGGGCTGAGGGACACAGGCCCAGTGGTGGTGCAGTTGCCAATGTTCATCGAGGGCATGGGGGAGGAAGCAGAGTCTGGAAGCCATCCTCAATTAGCTGGTGGCAGTGGCTTCCACGAGGAGGCCAGGGTTCAAGAATATACTGTGACATGGCGAGGCTCAAGTCCGGCCTTAGGGGGTCAGAGTCAACATGACCTGGAACTGAAACTGATCCACAGACGGGCAAACGTGGGTGCCGTCTACACATGCCCTTGCCTCA
>NW_028010173.1:0-863 GCF_054177405.1 Leptonychotes weddellii | reverse complement strand
AATTATTTTTGTATGTCTTCTAAATCTCCCTTCGGTTCTAAAGCATTCATCCACTTAAATCTTTATTGAGGAGCTACTTTTCAAGGTGCTGATAAAATGGTAGTTGATAAAAAAGAGACAAAAATATTGTGATTTTAGAACTTTTATGCTAGAGACAAACAATAAAAAATAACAATAAAAATAGTAAATATGTAGGGTTACCTGGCTGGCTCAGTTGGTTAAGCGGTTGACTCTTGGTTTCTGCTCAGGTCATGATCTCAGGGTCTTGGGATGGAGCTCTGCCTCAGGCTCTGTGCTCAGCAGGGAGTCTGCTTGAAGATTCTCTACCTTGGCCCCTCCTCCCATGCGCTCACGAGCACTCTCTCTCTCTAAAATGAATAAACAAATTAAAAAAAAAATAGTGACTATGCAGTGTCCGAGATAGCAATGAGTGTTACAGAAAAGGGAGATTAATAAAGACTATGGAGGTAGTAGCTACAATTTTAGCAGAGTGATGTTAGGGCTCTGACCTAGAAAAAGTGAAAGAAAGAAAGAACCACATGGGTATCTGAGGAAAAAGAATTCTAGGCAGAGGGAACTGCAAGTACAAAGTCCTGAAAGTGAAAGAATCCAGCTCCTCATCTTGAGCACATTAAATTATTAGTTTGATTTCCATATTTGTATGTCAAAGCTTTAAGCATAGGTGAAATCTTTTCTCACTACTATTAAACGTGGGCTTTTCTTTTTTTTTTTTTCCAGGTGTGGATAGGTTCTTGACATGATAGAAGGTTGTCAAGACTAGAGAAGTATCTTTCAGAGTAAGTTCCTTTACTCTCTCATCCCAGTACTCTCTCAAGGGGCAAGTATGTATTCTCTTCAGGTAC
>NW_028010172.1:0-863 GCF_054177405.1 Leptonychotes weddellii | reverse complement strand
TAAGAGGGACAAGAAGAGTGTATGTATCCAGGTATATCTATACAAAAGCAGAGAAAACCCCAAATATAACAGCACCAATGAATAGTATACCCCATCTGAAGGCAACTGGTAAAGATTTAAGGAGATGTCAGCTACTTCAAATGTGAAAGGAGCAAGCCAAAAAACAGGAACAGGAAAAATCAAGGGAACACATCATCACCAAAAGAAAATAATTTTCCAACAACCATGCTCTCAAAAGTATGGAATTTTGCGATCTCCTGATAATTCAAAATAGCTGTTCTGAAGAAACAACGAACTACAAGAAAACTCAGACAATTCAATGTAATCAGGGGAAAAAAAATACATGAGCAAAATGAGTTATTTACCCAAGGGATAAAAATCATAAGGAACCAAAAAGAAATTCTGAAGGTGAAAAATTCCATGAATAAAATGAAAAAAAAAAATGCAACAGAGAACATCTGCAGCAGAATAAAAGCAAATGGAAGATAAAATAAGTGATTTAGAGGACAGGAATTCTGAAATAACACCGTGTAGAAAAAAAATGAATAAAAAAGAAGAAAGCCTGTGTGATTAATAGGATTCCATCAAAAGAACAAATATTAGAATAACTGGGGTTCCAGAAGGAGAAGAGATGTAGAAGGCAGGCAGAAAATTAAAGAAATAATGGTCAAGAACTTCCCAAAGATGGGGCGAGATTTGGACATCCAAGTTCATGAAGCTAACAGGTCACCCTAGGATCTTAAAGCAAAAAGACCTTCTCTAAGACACATTATAATAAAACTGTTAAAAATCAAAGATAAAGAGAGAATCCTAAAAGCAGCCAGGGGAAAAAGCCTGTAACCTACAGAGAAACTCCTGTTAGG
>NW_028010171.1:0-863 GCF_054177405.1 Leptonychotes weddellii | reverse complement strand
CATTGATACAATTCTACCTTCTAATAGTTAGCCATATTCAAATTTCCCAAAATTTCCCAGTGATGTCCTTTATAACATTTTTAAACAAGGATTTAATAAAGGGTGATACATTAAATTTAGCTGTCATCTCCTCATCTATTTTAATCTGAAATGGTTTACCAATTCTTATTCTTGTTTTCTAAACAATACACAGGGGAATATGCAGAGATTATATATAAATAGCTAGGTATGTATCTCTAAAGAGTAAAGGGATTCCCTTACTTAAACACAGTATGATTTTTTATTTTTATTTTTTTAAAGATTTTATTTATTTATTTGAGAGAGAGAGAGGGAGAGAGCACGAGCAGGGGGAGGGGCAGATGGAGAGGGAGAAGCAGACTCCCCGCTGAGCAGGAAGCCTGACAAGGGGCTCGATCCCAGGACCGTGAGATCATGACTTGAGCCAAGGGCAGATGCTTAACCAGCTGAGCCACCAGGTGCCCCCACACTATGATTTTTTAAATAAGTGTTTTTTTACTGTTACAAAATTGCTTCTTTTTCTAAAAAATTTAGAAAACACAGAATAGTAGAAGATAGGGAAAAATTACCTTCCTTTAGTGAAAAATTGTGACTACTTTGTTACATTTCCTTTTAGTCTTTTCTTTATATGTTGTTCCTTTGCCTTTGTGTTCATTTCACATCAATTTATGGGAGGAATATCATAACTGAAAATTTTAAATAATATATCTTAACTTCCACTTAATAACACATCTAAAGCCAGAATAACACAACCCCAAACACAGAGGGAACAATGGAGTCAAAAGAATCAGGCTAATGATTCCAAAAACCAATGTGAAGATTCCCGGGACCCCAAAATGCTATGC
>NW_028010170.1:0-11791 GCF_054177405.1 Leptonychotes weddellii | reverse complement strand
ATGTGCTATGGTGAGCACTGTGAATTGTGTAAGACTGTTGAATCACAGACCTGTACCTCTGAAACAAATAATACATTATATGTTTAAAAAAGAAGAAGAAGAAGATAGCAGGAGGGGAAGAATGAAGGGGGGGACATCGGAGGGGGAGACAAACCATGAGAGACTATGGACTCTGAGAAACAAATTGAGGGTTCTAGAGGGGAGGGGGGTGGGGGGATGGGTTAGCCTGGTAATGGGTATTAAAGAGGGCACGTTCTGCATGGAGCAGTGGGTGTTATACGCAAACAATGAATCATGGAACACTACATCAAAAACTAAGGATGTAATGTATGATGATTAACATAACAAAGTAACAATAAAAAAAAGATTTCAGGCGAGCATTCACACTAAATAAATTGAAGAAGCTCACGAAGTTTGACTGTGGAGATTCAGTCATCTTTACTCAACAGACGCATAACTATTTCAGGGACACTGTTCTATCCTGATGGTCTGGTGTGGAGGTTGGTTTTCAGCAACTATAGTTGGATAGTGCTCATGAACAAAGACAACACATCATGGCTTCTTAAATTCTATTTCCTATTTAGAGTCCTCATGTGTGACCAAAGGGAATTACCTGGCCAACATCTGAATTTCCCATTACATATTTTCTTTATTATTTATCTTGCCTTTTACCTCATTCTCCTTTGTTTCAACTCTGCTCTGTGATACATAACCACCACATGCCCCAACCATAGCCCATTCTTAATCCCATAAGTCCGTGTACCCATTTCTCCTACCCTCTGTTGTCAGACATTTCCTCTCCCTTCCAGACAGCATTTCCATTTCAGCCTTCTGCACCACTCTGCCCCCAAGAACATGTGGCTACTCACTAAGGCCTGTTTTCCCTGGTTTCAGGATTATCGAGTTGGGCAACGGGCACCGTCAGCCCCTTCAAGGGACAAAGAAAGTTGCCCAAGTACCCTTTAGCAGATATTAGAAGTCTGCAAGAAGAGAAAGGCAATGACTTTTGGGTGCATACAATGTTCAGGAAACTGTGGGCACCAGGGCAGCAAAATGCTGAGTGCTGGTTGGAGAGACAGCGAGCATAATTATGCAGATGTACCCAGGGCAGTTCCCAGCTACTGCAGTGGTTTCCAGAATCTAGGGCGAATGGCTTCACTTGTTTGCTTCAGGGAAATACTGGGACCAAAGATAAAGCCATGCATGTGTTTGGTGGAGTAAAGTTCTTTGTAGGGGAAAAAAAAAAAAAAAAAAAAAACAGCATATATATTATATGGGCACAGAGTAAACATTCACAGACAAAGAAAAGTATTTCATACACTCACCAAAGAGTAAAATTAGAGGAAGCTAAAATTAGAGGAAGAGTAAAAAAACAGGATACATTTCCAAGTAAAGAACTTCTACTAATAATTATGCTGGGATAACAGGTGTACATTGGGACACTGCCCCGCCCAACACACCAATACATATTTTCACCCTAAGTATACAACTCATTCCACAAATATCCAATGAGAACCTACAATGTCCTGAATTTGTGGTGTAGAGATTGGGGTGTTGAGTCCTAATCGACAGGTGTCTGTCTGGAACTTCCTAGAAATTTACCGTCTTAGGGTGCAAAGGAAAGCTATCCACAGGGAGGTGTCTCCTTAGAGGCAATCTTCCACAAAACCCTCTGAAGAAAGTGCTAGGGAAGCTGCTAGCCATTGGGTGTTCCTGGCCCCTCTGCATTGCAGGACCCTGCGCTGGAGAGGCTGTGTATCCTGCTGGAGCCTTGGGCACTGTAGGCACTGCAGGAGCCTGCAGATGAGGACACTGGAGGCAGGCAGCACAACCTTTCCACCTGCAATGTCTCTACAGCGCCCTCTACTGATAAAATTTGACATTGCATTAGATGGCAAAGGAACAAATATTTAAAGGGTCCAGATCCATTTTCATAGATCAGGCAATGACGGGAACATTTAGAGCTGAGAGCAAGACTTTGATAAGTAGCCCACACAATTAAAGCACATCTCTCACAGACCCACCCAACCCTCAGAGGCATCTCCTGGAGTGTTTTGGTTTCAGATTCTTCTAGGGGCTACTTGTAATAATATGCCAATACTTGTAATTCTTGGTACGTTAACTTTAAGCATCATCTACTAATGTCTTACTATGAAAAATGAGAACTGTGGCCCAACTTATCATCTCCTTTTCATTCCAGTGTTTCTTACTTATGACTGTGTGACCTATAAAACTTAAAACAATATAGTTAAGCCTTATTTCTACCCATGATTTTAGCACAGCATTTTCTGACTCCTCACATAGAAGAGAAATACCAGTTCCTCTAGACTTCCTTTCACTTCCCCTCTCTCCTCACGAGCATACTCAATTCTTCTCAGGCTCAAAGCTACTTTTCTGTTCTTACTATTATATTGTGGGTTGTGGTTATTATCATTATTATTAATTATTTCTATTAAGTCATTTGTGCTTTGCCTAGTACATGGTCCTAAAACCTGAACCCAATAAGTCACATTTGCAATGTTATGGCTACATAAGTGTTATTTATTGGAATATTATTCATGAGAACTCTTGGTGACATAATTGTAAACTTAAGAGCAAATATGTAAACATGAAATGGGAAATATGCTGCTACTTAGAAACCTCTCAAAGTTTTAGGGAGTGATGGAGTTAGGATGTCTCAAATCCAGTTCTAATGCATTGATTTTGAACACGATAAACTGTTATGTTCACATTTTGTTCTCAATAGATTTTAGATTAAAAATACAGAAGATTATTGGACGTTATTCATAGAAAAGTAATTTATGTTCCCAGCACTAAGTCAAGCAATATAAAGATGTTTCTAAGTTTCCATATGTATACTTCTACACCATTGTCTGTGCTTATAGAAATAAACTCATGCTTTTAATTCCTGGGTTATTTTTTTAAAGAGATTACAGTATACTTATTTTTTTGACTTTTTGTTTTGAAAAAAAAATTTTTTTGATCGGAAGATGAGTCGCAAAGATATCACAGAGAGGTTTTGTATGTTCTTTACCCAGGTCCCCTAATGCTAAACTTCTTACATGATTGCGGCATATCTTTCTAAACTAAGAATTAACATCAACTGAAGTAGCGACATAATTGATTTTCCAGGTTTTTTTTTTCACTATCTCCTTTTTCTGTTCCTGAATCCATTTCAAGATGGCACGTGGATTTGGTTTCTTTGGTCTCCTCCAATCTGTAATAATGTCTCCATCTTTCATTGTCTTATTTGACCTTGACACTTTTGAAGAATACACCTCAGTTATTTTGTAGAATGACTCTCAATTTAAGCTTGTTTGATGTTTTCTCATGTTTAAACTAGTTTATGAATTTGGGGGAAGAATGTTATAAAGGTGAAGTGCCTTATTCAATGTATCTTATCAGGGAATATTTGGTATAAACATGATTTATGACTGGTGATGTTAACCTTGATAGATTGGTTAAGGTGCTGTCTCAGATTTCTCCGCTGTAGTTACTGGTTTTACCTTTTCATACTCAATTCATTAAAAGCAAATTACTCAGTCCAACCTACACTCAAGAAAAGGGAGATTAAGTTCCTCTTCTTGAAGGGAAAAATTTCAAAGAATCTGTGGACATATATTAATGACATCACAGCAATTAATAGATATTTGACAGTGATATTTTAAGGCTATATAAATACACTGTTTCTCCTTAAAGCAATGTTTAAGATTGTATTTGGAAACATAGTAGAAAGGATCCCAGGTTCTTACTGTAACTCTTTAAAATGTAAAATAACCCATCAAAAGAAAGATAAGATCAGTGTCTCTAGCTCTACAATTCAGGAATATCTCCATGTTCCTGGGTCTTCCCCCACCACCACCAGCAGCACTGGAATCTAAATATTCCAGGAAGGTAAATTTATTCAGTCATAAATTAACTTTTAAGGCCTGTCTTTTAGGCCACATTCCAAGTTTTAGATCTCAAGTTTGAAAACTTGCTTAGTAAGCTCTAGCTGTGCAGAAACATAAAAACATCCTCTCTCCAGCCCCACAGAATATTTTAGTCCATATGAGATTGTCTCACAGCTCTTGGATGCCCTATTCTTTACTTTCTCCCCAATGCTTTTTTCCCTTTGAGATTCTGATTGTGCAATATTTATTAACACATCTACAAGTTCACTGTGTCTTCTTTCAGCTATGTCAAGTATACTGGTGGGCTTTTCAAAGACATTCTTCATCTCTGTTACTGTGTTTATGTTGAGCATTTTTCTATGCTCCTATAGTTTTGATCTCTTTGCTTCAATTACTTATGTAATCTTATATGTTGTCTATCTTTTTCATTAGACACTTTAACGTATTATTTACAGTTATTTGAAATTTCCTGCATGATCTCTCTAATATCTCTGTCATGTCTGAGTCTAATTATGATGACTGTGTTGTCTCTTCAGATTGGGGGGAGGGGTTTTACAGGCTGCTTTGCCAGAGATGGTTTCTCAGTGGCTGCTCCCCAAATGCCCTGAGGCCACCATTGCAATGCTCCCCAGAGAGTCTGTCTCTTCAGCTCTCCCTGCTGCACTCTCCTGCTATTTCTGTCTTATGCCTGTTAGCATGGTATTGGAGGATGGGAGAGAGGTGTGTTCTCTTATGTTCCAATGAAGCTTCATTATAGGACAGGTATGTTGAACCTGCTTCCCAAGAGTGTGGCCTTCACGAGTGTTCCTGCACCTCTCCCAGTTGTAATGCCTGGACAAACATGTACTCCTGCTTTCCCCTACAAGTAACTCCCCACCACCATGTCCTTCTCCATGCCTCAATGAATTTCTACCAGTACTATCAGGGGAAAATTTTATTACTCTTCCCCTTCTGTCAGGGCCCAGTAGGTTCACAAAAAAGAAGGAAGGAAGGAAAGGAGGGAGGGAGGGAGGAAGAAGGAAGGAAAGAGAAAGAAAGAAAGAAAAAGAAAGAAAGAAAGAAAGAAAGAAAGAAAGAAAGAAAGAAAGAAAGAAAGAAAGGAAGAAAAAAGAAAGCCAGCCCACAAGAGAGTATTGTACTCCCTATGTCTGCAACCACATACTAGTCCACACTCTCACCCAAGCTACAACCGGTTGGTAAGATTTCATGAAGAAATTTGTATTGAATCTTCTTACTGACTTAACGTGGCCAACAGTGTCTGCCCCAGATTATCAATTGAGGAGTCTTATGTATGCCTACAAGTACCCTTTTCTCCCTGAGATTTCCTGTTATGTGTCCCACAGCCTCCTTTCTCTGATGAATTTAAGAAAAACTTTTCATTTACATCTTGTCCAGATTTTTTTTAATAATAAATGTGGGATATTTTCAGCTTTTTTACATCACCAAGATGTAACTGGAAGTTCTATATTTTACATATCACTTTTAACTTTTTTTCCCCTCATTTGAAATGTCATGGACATGTTTCTAGTGAAATATATAGAGATTTAACTTCATTTGCTTGAATAGTTGCCTAATATTCTGAGTATGTATAATACCATAATTTATTTCACTAGTCTCCTCTTGATAGACATTCAGGTTTTTACCCGTTTTGCTTGTTTTTTATCATTACTTTCATTGCTGATTTTTTGGTACATTTATATGTTATATATATATGTCTTAAGTATATATTTCTAATTTATTATATATAAATAAAATTATATTATAGGGGCACCTGGGTGGCTCACTCGGTTGAGCATCCAATTCTTGATTTCAGCTCAGGTCATGATCTCAGGGTTGTAAGAACGAGGCTTGCATCAAGCTCCATGCTGAGTGCGGAGCCTGCTTGGGATTCTCTCTCTCCCTCTCTCTCTGCCCCTCCCTGCTCACACTCTCTCTCTCTCAAATAAAAAATTATATATATACATAATATATTTAATAATACATATACATCTCATGTATATTGCTCTGGGTTGAGTTGTAAACCCCAAAAAGACATGTTGAAGTCCTAACCTTCCCAATACCTGTGAATGCAATTTTATTTGATTAAGTTGAGTTAATTAGGGTGGGCTGTAATCCAGTAGGACTAGTATCCTTAAAGGAAAGGATAATCCCCAGCTAAGACAGAGACACCCGGGGAGAATGCCATGTGACAACTAAGGGAGATATTGCAGCTCACTCTCCTGTTACAGCTTTTGATTTTTGGTGGATCCTTGCTGTTCTTTATCACTCAATAAAAGAGTACCTTCCCATTCAAAAATGGCAGTAACTATTTCAACAGCTCATGGCTACTTTTTCCTCCAGTTCTGCACAATTCTTTTCATCAAGTCAGTTTTCTTAGTCTCTTAGGTCAAGTGGGTTTCAGTGAATGTCTGGGTCTGAGTTCTCAGTAGAGAAATAGAGCAGTGTTGTAAATAGGTGGTGTAGACAGTGATGACACTCGTCAAATACTCGGTTATTCCTCTGCATTTCTCAGATACACTGGGGAGCCATAGGACTACTTCTGGCCAAGGGGTTGTGGGCAGAGTGACATGTGTCACTTGCAGGTAGAAATATTTATAAACTGGCAAGGGACTCCCCAGATGCCTCTTCTGCCATGGCAACTGAGGAGGCCCCATTTTTAAGACGATGAAGCTACAAGATGGTAGAAACTTTCAACCCACATCTCTTGAATGCACACCTCTGCTGATACCAGACAAGCGGTCTAGCTGAAAAAAGTCTTTGTTGTGGTTAAGGAACTAGAATCTGGGAGATGATTTTCAAAAAAGATTTTATTTATTTGTCAGGAAGAGAGAGAAAGAGCACAAGCAGGCAGAGCGTCAAGCAGAGGGAGAAGGAGAAGCAGGCTCCCTGCTGAGCGGAGAGCCCCACATGGGGCTCGATCCCAAGACCCTGGGATCATGATCTGAGCTGAAGGCAGACACTCAACTGACTGAGCCACCCAGGCACCCCTGTGAGATGATTTTTAACTTAAGCATGACCTAGCCTATCCTGACATAGAAGAATACCATGCATAATTTTATTCAAAAAAGAAAGCATATAAAATTATAACTTTACCTATGAAGGTGAAGATCAATAAAAGTGTACAAATAACTAGTTGTGTAAAAGAGTAAGTTTCAAAAGGCAAGGTAAAAATAAAAAAGGGTTGGAGAGCATTAAGCAGCAAATTTTAATGCAATAGGAGAATCAGGGAAGGCTTCACAAAGGAGTTAGCATGCGAGTTAAATTTCAAAACTTAAGATAATATGTCATTTTACACTTAGATGTGAGAGTCTCAGAATTACCCCTCAATTATTCATTTAACGTCAGCACAAAGGTCAATCCTCGAGTCTCCTTACAGACTGCCTCTGAAATAGCCCTTTTTTTTTTAATTATGGAAGAATCTGTTCATTTAAATAGTCCTGATTAAACAGACATCAGAATTGACCCTCTGTAATTCTTAAAGATGACAGGAAAGGGGAGGAAATAGCTATTTGAAGAAAGTCCTTAGTGAGTTTGAAAACTGACCTTAGATGGTTTTTTTCTTAGGATTTCCTAGAGTCTGTATTCTGACAGTTCATCTCAACTCCATCGCTGAATTATCAAAGAAAAAATATGAATAAATATATTTAGACAGCATATAAGTATGTAAGAACCACATATCAGGAAATTGGGATAGTCTTTAAAAATCATTTCTGCTCATATTGGTTATTTATGATTTCCTTTTAGAAACTGTCTAAAAGGCTCAGTGCCCTGGCTCTATATTCAGCTTCAATAAATGGGCTCTTGCAACTGGATGCAGTCCATAAAACTGCTCCAGTAATTTTCTCTCTCATATATAATTGTCATTTTTGTCACAACTGTCTTTTTAGGAGTGTTATTTATTTGCTCAACAGAAAAGACTATCCTATAAATGGAAGAAATTGGCAGAGGATTTTGATATTAACTACCTGTTCCTCTATAAAATTTTCCCAGCTAACATTTCTGAAAATGTTTTATGTGTATTTTTGGTAATACACTAAAATATTTAAATGTGCATTTTTTCTTACATTTTTAGTTATATCATAAAATTTAACATCACATTTTATATATATATATATATATATATATTAAAGTATAAGGTAGCTTGTAAATACATAAAAAACTAATAACCTCATAGACTGAGTAGATCCTCACATTCTCAAGGCAGGCTTGAGAAATTTCTGGAGTCCCTATAGACTTTGTGGCTCAGATTGACTGTATGGCAATCTGTATATGGGACCCAATGAAAGCCTGTTTAGGTTGTATCCTAACAAAGACACCTCACTGAAAGAATGAGTAGGGTCTGAAATCTAGTTCAATCTCTGTTCAGCAAGCCTTGTGTCCTGGTTAGCTGTAGTAGATGAGAGGTAGGAATACTTATTTTGCACAGCAAACTATAAATTCATTAGTTATGAATCCCCTAGTCTGAGTTTTCCTGGGAGTGAAAATTTTCCTAAATTGTACACCAACTTGATATTGTCAGCAGTGACCTCCTCTGTATCTTTCGATCTGAAAATTCCCATAATTGTTTACAAGTGTGACACAACAGTGAACCCCTTCAACCCCTGAATTTCAAGAAGGGAATTTTCCAGACCAGTCCAAGACCAACCAACAAACAAGACATAAAAACAAACAAAAAACCCCACAAACAAAAGCCCAGAGTAAACAGGCACACCCATTACAGTGAACAAATATTTAAGTAACTCCTATTTGATGCTCAACAACTAGAGAATTTCAAAATTTTTAAAGATTAAAAAACATTTTAAAATAAAATGGAAACTCTAGAACCATAAAAATATATAATGAATAACATTAGGATATTAATGAGTGAGTTTAATAGTAGAATGTATGCAGCTAAAATGAGGATTATTGAACTAGAAAACAATTCAGTAGGAAATATTCAGAGTAATGGACAGTGAAAAAAGAGAAAAGAATAGAAAATACTGAAAAATGCATAAAATTATATACAGGTTCTGTTGAAAAGTCTAACATGCATTTTCAGAGTTGCAAAAGGAGAGAAGAGAATGAACTAGAAGCAATACCTGGAGATACTGACTAGTGAGAGATGTCAAGTCACATACTCCAAAAGCACGTTTCACTAAAATTCTATACCCAGCAAAATGGTCCTTCAAAAATGAAAGAGGATATTTTCAGACAAGAGAAAACAGAATATAATATTGGCAAACCTACAGAAAAAGTAATACTAAAGTGATTGTTTTTAGGCAGAAGGGTAATGAACCTAAGTGGAAACCAAAATGAAAAAAAGAACAAAGAACAAACAAAAGGGTAGACATTTTGGTCCATCTATAGGAATCTTAACTTTATAAAAACAATAATAGCAATAACAAAGTCTCATGGAGTTCAAATATACAAAGATTAAAATTCATGAAAATAGCACAATGGGAGAAGGCTAATTGAATTTAAAGAGCTTAAGACCCTTGCTTTGTTTGGAAAATAATAAAAATACTAATTAATATTGAACTGTAGTAAATCAAAGAAGGAGGCTTAATTTCTAGATGTGGATATTCACTAAAACAATAGTAACATAATTTATAAAAAGGATAAAAGTTACATTACAGACATCCCTTCACATATATAAAAAGAAAATTATTTTAAAGAGAAAAAAGTAAAAATAATGAAAATAAAGCAAATAAAATGCAATTGTTGCATATTCTATAACTCAGCTGTAAATAATACTTGTAAAATCATTAAATATAATTACCTTATATTAATCTAGTAAAGTCTGGAATGAAATCTACATATTTCACATCAGGAAGTCATTGGATCATATCTGAAATGGAAACATTAAGGAAATACAGTATAGAGAATAAAGGATAACAATAAAAATATAAGGTAAAAATTTGGAAGTGAAAATCATAAGAGCTTAAAGTGTTGAAAATCATTGCCTCTGAGAACTGGGGTGAAGACAGAAAAGGCAAGGAGCTGGTCATTTTTCATCGTGAAACTTATAGGACTATTTTACTTTGGTCACATGAAAAAATTAAAATAAGAAGAAATATAAAAAAGTCTTTATCCAAGGATGAATACAAAAAAAACAGAGGTATTTAAGTGGCTCCACTGAATTAAAAACACCAAAGGTGAATAAAATTTCCTATTAGATTAGTCTAAGAAATTAAATAACTCCTTCATTGGGAATTGTTGAGATGATTTCAGTAATGATAAAGAGAAAAAACAAGTATATGATTTGAACTTCACTTCTCTCTTTTAAGATCAACGCACTTTTCTTCAAATTAGAAATGTTAAAATAATTGTCATTTGTATCCTATGAGAACAGAAGGAAACAAATTAACTCCCTCCCAGTGTCATTGACAGAAGCCTTTCAGAGAAAAGTCCTTGAACCTTATAAGAGGCTAAATTACTAAGCTCTCAAAGAGGAAAAGAAAGTGTACTGTAGAAACTTTAGAATGCTTAATATATTCCCCTTAAAATTTTAAATAGATAATTTGTGAACATTTGGAAAATATAATGATCACAACTAAGCAACACAGGTTTGCTAAGGACAAGTCAGTTTTTCTTAATTAAATGATCAAAGAATGAATATTCTCTCTATATAGCAGATCTTGAATTATGCAAAACATCTGACAAAAATCTATCATATGTTTATATGCATGTTTCAGGACAAAGTGGGCAAAACTAGTGGATGGGAGATTTGCCTATGTTATTTCAACTAGAGCAACTCTTTATATAGTACTTTTGGTGCTACTTCCCAATATTTATTTGAAGAAAGATTTCAATGACTATGAAGAATTAAGTAACATTTGTTTAGATCAGGGGTGGGAAAATGCAGTTCATGGGCTAAATCTGGTTTGCCACCTGCTTTTATAAATGAAGTTTTATTGACACACAGCCACACCTTTGGTCTATGACCATTTTTTCCTGAAAAGGCAAAGCTAAGTCATTCATCTGGCTTGTAAAGTCTAAAATATTTACCTCTAGCTCTTTATAGAAAAAGTGTGTTGGCACCTGAGTTATGTGATACTCTTAGTGCAATTAATATTTTATTAAACAACCATATTCTTTATTACTCAACATTTGCATCCATGATTTGGATCAAGAGGGTGAAAGTTGGCAATACTTTTGACAGCAAAACAGAAACTGAACTGACAATGGCTTAATTAATTATACAAGAAATTATCCTTTTCATGTAACATCAGATCTAGGTGTAGTAATCCATGGCTGAGAAGCTGCTTAAAGATGCCAGCCACAACCCAGGCTCCTTCTTCTTGCTTTGACTTTTTTTTTTTTTTTTTTTTTACTTTCATCCTCATGTTCACAAGTTCACAAGAAGGAGTTACAAGAATCCCTTCCACATTTCAGATAGGACACAGGACAATAGGATTTCTTCTGGTGAGATTTTGTCTTTTGACTTGGGAGACAAAGACATGCACAAGGACTTTTATTCACATGTCATTTGCCCTGGTGGATTATTTATTCACTTATCCAATGATTAATTATTGACCGTCCACCAAACTAAGTATGATGCAAGATACTAACAGAATAATAACAAGTAAACATAAAGAAACTCTCCCATTAATGAGATTGTAATATCCAGATGGTTAAATAAATAATTATAATAAAGTGCAACAGATTTTATAATAATGATTCACAGAGTATGAGGAGACAATATATCAGGGGCCTAAAAAATCAAGAATTTTACTTAAAATTCCCAAAGGAACTGAAGTCCAAGATAAGCTTTGAAGAATGCATCAGAACAAATATATACTAGACAAAGAAAAGCCATGGGCTATATCCTTGAGGTGAGATGAATATAACATATCTGAAAAAAAAATCAAAGGACTTTGGGCGCCTGGGTGGCTCAGTTGGTTAAGCGACTGCCTTCG
>NW_028010169.1:0-863 GCF_054177405.1 Leptonychotes weddellii | reverse complement strand
CCAAGAGAACAGAACTGAAGATTTGGAAGGAGAAGGAAAAGAAGGAAGGGTCAGACTGCCACGCGACCTCTTTTGGGAGAATGTTCAAGTTGCCAGGTGACAAGCAGGACACCATGGGTGACCAACACTTCCGGAGCTTGAGAGGCAAACCAAAACAGCTGCTCAGTCCTGAGAAGCCCCCACATCCCAAGACTTCGGGAAACAATTTACAGCAGAAATGCAACCAGCTCTTCTGGGGTCTTCCCTTTCTGCACAGTGAGTCCCTGGTGGCCACTGTCAGCATGACTGATTCCCAACTGGAGTTCCCATCTGTCCAATTCAATGAACTCTCTCATGCCTTGCCACTCCAAATTCAGGCCAACATAGCTCCACATCTTTCACTGACCCAGTCATTATCTGACACTTTGGCCCAGCCCCAACCCTTGACCCTGGACTTGTCCCAGTCCCAGCCCCTGCCTCTGGCTCAGCCCCAGCACCTGCCCCTGCCTCTGGATCAGCCCCAGTCCCAGCTCCAGCCTCTGGATCAGCCCCAGCCCCAGGATCAGCCCCAGCCCCTGCCTCTGGATGAGCCTCAGCCTCAGCGCCTGCCTCTGGATCAGCCCCAGCCCCAGCCCCTGCCTCGGGCTCAGCCCCAGCACCTGCCTCTGGATCAGCCCCAGCACCTGCCTCTGGATCAGCCCCAGCACCTGCCTCTGGATCAACCCCAGCCCCTGCCTCGGGCTCAGCCCCAGCACCTGCCTCTGCATCAGCCCCAGCACCTGCCTCTGGATCAGCCCCAGCCCCAGCCCCTGCCTATGGCTCAGCCCCAGCCCCAGGCCCACCTTGCACCTTCTGTCCCAATCAGACCACCTTCTTTTCCACCC
>NW_028010168.1:0-863 GCF_054177405.1 Leptonychotes weddellii | reverse complement strand
AGAGTTTTACAAAAGTCTTACTAATGACTGGGAAGACCACTTGGCAGTCAAGCATTTCTCTGTAGAAGGTCAGCTGGAATTCAGGGCATTGCTGTTTTTCCCCCGTCGGGCTCCTTTTGACCTCTTTGAGAACAAGAAGAAAAAGAACAACATCAAACTGTATGTTCGCCGTGTGTTCATCATGGACAGCTGTGATGAACTGATACCAGAGTATCTCAACTTCATCCGTGGTGTGGTGGACTCCGAGGACCTGCCCTTGAATATCTCCCGAGAAATGCTCCAGCAGAGTAAAATCTTGAAGGTCATTCGCAAAAATATTGTGAAGAAGTGCCTTGAGCTCTTCTCTGAACTGGCAGAAGACAAGGAGAATTATAAGAAATTCTATGAGTCATTCTCTAAAAACCTAAAGCTTGGAATCCATGAGGACTCTACTAACCGGCGCCGCCTTTCTGAGCTGCTGCGTTACCACACTTCCCAGTCTGGGGATGAGATGACTTCTCTTTCAGAATATGTGTCCCGCATGAAGGAGACCCAGAAGTCCATCTATTACATCACTGGTGAGAGCAAAGAGCAGGTTGCTAACTCAGCTTTTGTAGAGCGAGTGCGGAAGCGGGGCTTCGAGGTAGTGTATATGACGGAGCCCATCGACGAGTACTGCGTGCAGCAGCTCAAGGAGTTTGATGGGAAGAGTCTGGTCTCTGTTACCAAGGAGGGCCTGGAGCTGCCTGAGGATGAAGAGGAGAAGAAGAAAATGGAGGAGAGCAAGGCCAAGTTCGAGAACCTCTGCAAACTCATGAAAGAAATCTTGGATAAGAAGGTTGAGAAGGTGACAATCTCCAACAGGCTAGTGTCTTCACCCTGCT
>NW_028010167.1:0-863 GCF_054177405.1 Leptonychotes weddellii | reverse complement strand
ATTTGTATCTTTGGGGTAAATACCCAGTAGTGCAATTGCTGGATCATATGGTAGCTCTATTTTCAACTTTTTGAAGAACCTCCATACTGTTTTCCAGAATGGCTGCACCAGCTTGCATTCCCACCAATGGTGTAGGAGGGTTCCCCTTTCTCCGCATCCCCGCCAACATCTGTTGTTTCCTGACTTGTTCATTTTAGCCATTCTGACTGGTGTGAGGTGGTATCTCATTGAGGTTTTGATTTGGATTTCCCTGATGCCGAGCGATGTTGAGCACTTTTTCATGTGTCTGTTGGCCATTTGGATGTCGTCTTTGGAAAAATGTCTGTTTATGTCAAGAATTAATACTCTTGGGGCGCCTGGGTGGCTCAGTCATTAAGCGTCTGCCTTCGGCTCAGGTCATGATCCCAGGGTCCTGGAATCGAGCCCCGCATTGGGCTCCCCGCTCAGCGGAGAGTCTGCTTCTCCCTCTCCCACTCCCCCTGCTTGTGTTCCCTCTCTCTGTGTCTCTGTCAAAAAAATAAATAAAAAATCTTTAAAAAAAAAAAAAAGAATACTCTTAATTGTAGTGTATAGTGTCAATTCTACTAGATCTGTAATTGATATCTCTGGTAACTTATTTTCAGTAGGTGTTAGGAGCACATTTTCTCTTTGATTTTCTGACACTGGCCATTGAGAAAACCATCGGGTTTGGTTGCACGGTTATTCTGGTACTGAGAAAGAAGGTTGCTCTAGTTACAGTCACTCATCAACTTGAAGATGCCATCGTCTGTAAGATGTACCAGTATTTTTGTTGTATTAGAAAAGAAAAAACACTGCAAATAAATGCTTTTAAAAACAGAATTTTATTTCATACTGATGGAAGA
>NW_028010166.1:0-863 GCF_054177405.1 Leptonychotes weddellii | reverse complement strand
TGCGCATAACTGCATGTGAGGTTTTGTTTGGAAATAGTTTTTCAAAGCAGTAGTCTAAATACTAGAAGTGCAGTTGTTGGATCTTAACATGAGACTTATTTAGGTTTGGAGAAAATGGCCAAACTGTCTTCTGAAGGGACAGTTGCTGCCATTCCTCACCTTCCAGGAATTGGTATTCTTGTTTTTGGAGTTTAGCATTTGTGATAGGTGCGCAGTGCTGTCTCACTGTTGTTTAAATTTGTACTTTCCTAATGATGATGTCGGGCATATTTTTGTATGCTTATTTTGTATCTGTATATCTTCTTTGTCCAGGCATCTGTTCAGATCCTTACGCATTATCAGTTAGGATGTTTGTTTCCTTATCGTTGAGTTCTGATAGTCTTTTGTATTTTTTAAATACAAATCTTTTAGAGATTTGTGCTTTGCAAATATTTCCTCCCAGTTTGTGGCTCATCTTTTTTTAGTTTTCTGAGCAAGGTCTTTCACAGAGATGAAGTTTTTATTTTAGGAAGTTCATGTTATCAGTTTTTTTCTTTTGTGGATTGGCTTTTGGTGTTGTGTGTTAAAGCTCATCACCGAACCCACCGCCATGTGGATTTTCTTTTATGTTTTCTTTTTGATATTTTAATACTTTTACAAATTAATCTACAATTTTGAATGAATTTTGGTGTAAGTTGTAAAGCCTGTGTCTGCATTTCACTTAATTCCGTATGGTTTCTAATTAATTGTTTCTATTTCTGGAGAAGTCGGGATAATTGGATTCCATTTCAGTTCGAATTTCCAAAATGTAATGGATCCAGAAGGACAGGTGCCTCCACTGAACTGAGTGCACCGCATCCTGCACTGCCCCCGCCTCCCGCAGG
>NW_028010165.1:0-863 GCF_054177405.1 Leptonychotes weddellii | reverse complement strand
GTCCCATTTAAAAAGTAAAGTTTACAAGCTAATTTTTTGCACATTAAGGCAAAAAGAAAAGACAGGGCACCTGGGTGACTCAGTTGCTTAAGTATCTGCCTTTGACTCAGGTCATGATCTCCGGGTCCCGGGATCAAGCCCTGCATCGGGCTCCCTGCTCAGCGGGGAGTCTGCATCTCCCTCTACCCCTTCTCTCCCACTTGTGTGCTCGCCCTCTCTCAAATAAATAAGATAAAATCTTAAAAAAAAAAAAAAAAAGGCAACAAAATATTAACCGCGATCATCTCTTGGAAATCTGAAAGTAGGGTAATTGAAATTTAATTTCTGAAGCACCTGGGTGGCTCAGTTGTTAAGCGTCTGCCTTCGGCTCAGGTCATGGTCCCGGGGTCCTGGGATCGAGCCCCGCATCGGGCTCCCTGCTCGGCGGGAAGCCTGCTTCTCCCTCTCCCACTCCCCCTGCTTGTGTTCCCTATCGCTGTCGCTGTCTCTCTCCGTCAAATAAAATCTTAAAACAAAAACAAAGACCCGGAGATCAAGAGTCACATGCTCTACTGACTGAGCCAGCCAGGCGCCCCTACTCATAACCATTTAAATTCTCACAAATGACCACTCTAGTAGATGAGTGAGACCACACACCAATCCAGGACTCTGGACTTCCAGAACTGCCCCTTTCCACATTTCTGTCTGTTATATGTAAGTCTAAGGTGAGGGGATGTATTCATTCAGCAGAAACAAGGACAAGTAAGATTAACAGAGTTAATAGAGTTGGCAATTCGCTATTTTTCAAACCATCAAACGTCCTCTCGTCTGTACCACGACAATCTGATAGAGACCAACAACACACCCGGTTGCCATCTCACCAA
>NW_028010164.1:0-863 GCF_054177405.1 Leptonychotes weddellii | reverse complement strand
GTTTTAAAAAGCACTGATTTAAACCATTGTAACATTTGTGTATAGCAATTGTAAAGAGCTTTTTGGGGTTACTTGGTTTTCATCTTGATTTAAGTGCATTTGGCCTAAGTATCTTCAATGAGCAAAACATATACAGTTTGGTTCCTTTTGATACTCGTTTTCGTCCTTTCCAATTTCTCTAAACTAACAGGAGTCAGTTTAGGAGAAAACGTACAAAGGAACTAATGGTCTTTTATTTTATTTTATTTTATTTTATTTTTTTAAGATTTTATATATTTGACAGAGAGAGACACAGTGAGAGAGGGAACACAAGCAGGGGGAGTGGGAGAGTTCGGAGAAGCAGGCCTCCCGCGGAGCAGGGAGCCTGATGCAGGGCTCAGTCCCAGGACCTTGGGATCATGACCTGAGCCGAAAGCAGATGTTTAACGACTGGGCCACCCAGGCGCCCATGGTCTTTTATTTTATTTTATTTTTTTTTTAAAGATTTTATTTATTTATTTGAGAGAGAGAGCACATGAGAGGGGGGAGGGTCAGAGGGAGAAGCAGACTCCCCGCTGAGCAGAGAGCCCGATGCGGGACTCGATCCCGGGACTCCAGGATCATGACCTGAGCCGAAGGCAGTCGCTTAACCAACTGAGCCACCCAGGCGCCCCATGGTCTTTTATTTTAAAACAATATTGGGGAGGAGGGCGCCTGGGTGGCTCAGTTGTTAAGCGTCTGCCTTCGGCTCAGGTCATGGTCCCAGAGTCCTGGGATCGAGTCCCACATCGGGCTCCCTGCTCAGCGGGAAGTCTGCTTCTCCCTCTCCCACTCCCCTTGCTTGTGTTCCTGCTCTCGCCGTCTCTGTCTGTCAAATAAATAAA
>NW_028010163.1:0-863 GCF_054177405.1 Leptonychotes weddellii | reverse complement strand
CCCTTAGTTGGTTTCTCGGAGTCCATAGTCTCTCATGGTTCGTCTCCCCCTCTGTATCCCCCCCTTCATTTCTCCCTTCCTTCTCCTAATGTCCTCCATGTAATTCTTTATGTTCCACAAATAAGTGAAACCCTATGATAAGTGACTTTCTCTGCTTGACTTATTTCACTTAGCATAATCTCCTCCAGTCCCATCCATGATGTAAAAGTTGGGTATTCATCCTTTCTGATGGCTGAGTAATACTTCATTGTATATGTTCATTCATCTGTTGAAGGGCATCTCCGCTCTTTCCACAGTTTGGCTGTTGTGGACATTGCTGCTATGAACATTGGGGTGCATATGGACCTTCTTTTCACTACATCTGTGTCTTTGGGGTCAATACGCAGGAGTGCAATTGCTGGGTCATAGGGTAGCTCTATTTTTAAATTTCTGAGGCACCTCCACACTGTTTTCCAAAGTGACTGTACCAACTTGCACTCCCACCAACAGTGTAAGAGGGTTCTCCTTTCTCCACAACCTCTCCAACATTTGTTGTTTCTTTCCCTGTCCATTTTTGCCATTCTAACTGGTATAAGGTGGTATCTCAGTATGGTTTTGATTTGAATTTCCCTGATGGCTAATGATGATGAATATTTTTTTCATGTTCTGTTAGCCATTTGAATGTCTTCTTTGGAGAAGTGTTTGTTCATGTCTTCTGTCCATTTTTTGACTTGATTATTTGTTTTTTGGGTGTTGAGTTTGAGAACTTCTTTATAGATCTTGGATACCAGCCCTTTATCTGTAGTGTCATTTGCCAATATCTTCTCCCATTCTGTGGGTTGCCTCTTTGTTTTGTTGACTGTTTCCTTTGCTGTGCAGAAGCT
>NW_028010162.1:0-863 GCF_054177405.1 Leptonychotes weddellii | reverse complement strand
GTGAGAGAGGAGCACAGGCAGGGAGAGTGGAGGTGGGAGAGGCAGGCTTCCCGCCGAGCCGGGAGCCCGATGCGGGGCTCGATCCCAGGACCCTGGGATCATGACCTGAGCCGAAGGCAGATGCTTAACGACTGAGCCACCCAGGCGCCCCACCTCAACAACATTCTGATACGAATGCTATTACTCTTAATTTTATCTCTCAATGAAAAAACTGAGGAAGGGTTAGAGTAAGACACTCCAGCAACCCCAAAATGGTTAGAAGTGCTGTCAGTACAGAAAGCAAAGAAGTGAAATAACTTTGAAATTAGAAGATGTGAACCCAAGCTCTCCTGTTTCAATCATAACTACTTCATTGGTTGTTCATATGACCTTGGCCAAGACACGTAACTTCTCTGTTTCATTTTTATCTTTTTAATGGATGTATATGATTATCAAAATGGTTTAATTTGATAGATTTTAAAATGGTGAAAGATGGGCGCCTGGGTGGCTCAGTCATTGAGCGTCTGCCTTCAGCTCAGGTCATGATCCCGGGGTCCTGGGATCGAGTCCCACATCGGGTTCCCTCCTCGGCGGGAAGCCTGCTCTCCCTCTCCCACTCCCGCTGCTTGTGTTCCTGCTCTCGCTATCTCTGTCTCTGTCAAATGAATAAATAAAATCTTTAAAAAAATAAATAAATAAATAAATAAAATAAAATGGTGAAAGAACCAAAAAGATGGATTAATTTTGACTAATCCTTTGTCCTACTCACCTAACTGTTTTGATAGCTCTGAGAAACTGGGGCGATAAAATGGCATCTCCACACAACTAGAAATAGGATTCTTACATACTTTGCAAAACATGCTTTTCTGTGTCTTTTCCATTAT
>NW_028010161.1:0-863 GCF_054177405.1 Leptonychotes weddellii | reverse complement strand
TCAGCAGACGGTCGACCCCACGGCCGTGGTTTATACAGAGAGGATAGGAAGCCAAATGAGCTCAGGGCAGAGGCGTGGGGGGCGGGGGCGGGGACACCAGGCGCGAGCTTCCAGAGTCCTCTCCCGGGGTGTCCCACAGGACGCGCTTAGCTCCCCCCAACGAGACGGGACCGCGTGTGTGAGGTGTGGTCTCCAGGGGACTGGCAGAGACCCGGTGCCCGGTTCTCTGTGGGGGTCGGTCTCGCGGGCCCCTCTGCCCGGCTTGGGTCGGGACCCCAGACTCCGGGAGGGGAGCAGGCGCTCAGCCCGAACCTCGTGTCTGACCGAGCCCCCCAGCAGCGAGGGTGGTGGGAGCCCGGAGTCGGTTCCAGACGCCACTGAGAGCCAGCCTTGCGAGCCGCCCTCTGGGGAGGGAAGTCTCAGGCCCGCCGTGCGAGCTCTCTCTTGCAGCACCAGTAAGACTGTGGACTCGAGTCACTCCTGAGGCCTGGCAGGGCTGTCCTCGGGAGTGTGGCAGATTCAGAAAGCTCCACAGGTTGGAGAGGATTCAGAGATAGGACAGCTGGGATGTGGGCAGCCCCCCACAGTGCCTGAGAGTGTTCAGGTGGACCTCCCCCTCTCCCCACCACCCGCGCCCTGCGTGGTCGTCACGTCACATACACATGATACCCCGGGTGGTCTCTGTGCGTGCGCTGGAGGGCGTAGGACCGGTTCCTGGCCTGGCACACGGCCTCTGCACTGGGTCAGCAGTGCTTCCTGGACCGTCTCTGCTCAGGGTCTTCTGTCCCTTTCTGAGCGACAGCAGGCCGAGTGCCCCAGTGGGCTCCTGCCGTCTTCCTGAGGAGAGTGGGGGTTCTTGTCAC
>NW_028010160.1:0-864 GCF_054177405.1 Leptonychotes weddellii | reverse complement strand
TTACTTACCCCGATGCCACCTAATCAGTGAAGCCACAGAAAGTGAAGCAGTTTCCTGATCCACACTGATCCCACCCCATATCAGACACTCTTCTGTCTCAGTTCTTTCCTCTTCTTGCATGTCTGTCCCTGTATTTGTTTCCTATCACTGCTCTAAAAAAAATATTACTAAAAATTCATTGGTTGAAAACCACACACACACACACACACACACACACACACACACACACACGATTTATCATCTTGAAGTCTCTGAGCCCTTGAACTTCAGATCAGAAGTTTGAGGGGCTCTGCTGGGTGTTCTGAATAAAAATCCACAGGGACAAACTCAAGGTACTGGCCAGGGCTACAGTATTCATCTGGGGCCCTGGGCCTTCTTCCACAATCACTGTTTTTGTTTTTGTTTTCAGAATTCATTTCCTGCTCACGGTTTCCATGTGTCTTCCTCCACTTTTAAGCCAGCAGCAGTGGATTGAGTGTTTATCTCAGGCTTCAATCTCTCTTCCTTCCTTTTTAACAAGCAGCCAAGGAAACTAATCTGCATTTAAGGGTTCCTGAGATTAGGCTAGATCCAGCCAGATAACCCAGGATCATCTCATTTGAAGATCAACTGATTAGTAACTTTGCTTATATTTACAAAGTCTCACCTGCCACATATTCAGCATATTCATGGCAGTCACACCCAGGGGCAAAACGTAATGGGTTCCAAAATTCAGTCTACCATGTTCCCTTTTACCTGTAAATTCATTTATATCTAAATATCTATGTCTATGTATAGGTTCTGGAGCAGATTTATATTTTCTTAATAGTAAGCCTGGAATTCTTTTATATGTGAATTTAATAGTTTATCCACACAACTCAGCTA
>NW_028010159.1:0-11792 GCF_054177405.1 Leptonychotes weddellii | reverse complement strand
TGTTCTAGATAGTATTCTTCTGCTATTTTCTCAGCAGTCCATGTTTCTGGATAAAGTTTATGATTATTGAGAAGTGTCAATGCCTCTACAATGGAAATTTTGCCTTTGGGAATGTTCTTGATACTCATCATGTTAAAGTCACGGCCTTTTGCCAATCTGAACTCCTTTGGCTCTTGACGTGTTCCACCATCTTTTACCTAGTATCAAAAACAAAAACAAAAGTCTTTCAAGACTAGAGAGAGAAAAGATTTGACAACGACTTCCACACTTCTCAAATCCCCACTACTTCAAATAAATACTACACATGCTTCTCCAAACTACATTTTCTCATTACAATGACACATAGTTTGATGGTACTTTTGCCCCATTGCCATTACATAACTATAGCTCAATCACCATTAAGAAATTTAAGTAGTTTGGGCGCCTGGGTGGCTCAGTTGGTTAAGCGACTGCCTTCGGCTCAGGTCATGATCCTGGAGTCCCAGGATCGAGTCCCGCATCGGGCTCCCTGCTCGGCAGGGAGTCTGCTTCTCCCTCTGACCCTCCTCCCTCTCATTCTCTCTCTCTCAAATAAATAAAATAAAATCTTTAAAAAAAAAAAAAAAAAGAAATTTAGGTAGTTCTAGAAAATAACAACTGAATGTATACCATCCACTCATCGCATTATTTCATGTATATTAAAGAACAACAAAGGGGCGCCTGGGTGGCTCAGTCGGTTAAGCGGCTGCCTTCGGCTCAGGTCATGATCCCAGGATCGAGCCCCACGTCAGGTTCCTTCCTCAGCGGGGAGCCTCCTTCTCCCTCTCCCTCTGCTTGCCACTCCACCTGCTTGTGCTCTCCCTCTCTATCAAATAAATAAATAAAATCTTTAAAAAAAAAAAAAAGAACAACAAAAATGAATGGATTAGATTAAAACTGCCTTACAAGGGCAGAATTCTGATGCTGCCCTAAGAGCTTACTCGAAAATCTCCACTCCATTTCCTAGTTTTGTATTTCATATCCAATGCCTCCAAACACCTTAAATGAATTCAAATATTGCTAGAGATCGTGCCTCTTGAGAGAAAATAAACTTGTGCTTCCAATACCCAACAGACCCAAAACAACATATGCATACCCATCTTTCCATCTGTCTGTCCCAACCAAGTGCGATCCTTGCATTGTGCTCTGTGTGTGGTTCATTACTTGGCTATGCCAATCATTCCTTTTTCCTTTTTCTTTCAACTGCACCCTGCCTACTGCTGCTATTTGGTCAAAGTATAAAAATGCTGTAAGTCACTACCTTTTAAAAATGCCCACCAAGGGGTGCCTGGGTGGCTCAGTCGTTAAGCATCTGCCTTTGGCTCAGGTCATGATCCCAGAGTGCTGGGATCCACCTCTGCGTTGGGCTCCCTGCTCAGCGGGAAGCCTGTTTCTCCCTCTCCCACTCCCCCTGCTTGTGTTCCCTCTCTCACTGTGTCTCTATCAAATAAATAAATAAAATCTTTAAAAAAAAAAAATGCCCACCAAACCTGAACCAACACTTCTTTTATGGCCAGTTTCCTTCTTAGTTGAGCCTTCAAGATAACTGATGATTTGTGATCTCCAATCCAGGATTAGATCTCAATGCAGAGGACAATTTTTAGGCTTTATGTGAACTCACGACAGCATCTGATGCTGTTGACCACCCAACACACCCATAATCATCTCTCCCTTTGGTTTCCATGACACTCCTCTCTTAGGTTTCCATCTGTCTCTCCGGTGGTTCCTTCTTTCTTCTTGTAGACTGTTTTCCTTCAGCTGCCCCCTGAAGGTCAGCGTGCTCCAAATTCTGGCCCAGGCCCTCTTTTTACTGTTTACATTCTACTGAAATAATCCCACACACCCCTTGGACTTCATTACTACCTACATGTTAATAACTTTCAAAGGTGATCTCAAACCTAGACCTTTCTTCTTACTTACAGATCTAAATTCCCAAATACCTAATGGGCATCTTTACTTGGATAACCTACAAGCACCTCAATGGGGCACCTGGGTGGCTCAGTTGGTTGAGCATCCAACTCTTGATTTCGACTCAGGCTGGGATCTCAGGGTTGTGAGATCCAGACCCACACATTGAGCTCTGCACTCAGCAGGGAGTCTGCTTGAGGATTCTCTCTCTCTCTCTCCCCCTCCCCCTGCTCACACATGTGCATGCACGTTCTCTCTCTCTCAAAAAAAAACTAAAAAATATTAAAAAATTTTTTTTAAATCTACAATCACCTCAAAATCAACATAAAACTGAACTTAACCCTTTCCTCTGAAAATCCAATTCTATCCCCATATTCTCCATCTCCCGTGACCAGTATCACTTCCCTCCATATCCCATTCCAAAACTTAAAGCTTCTGTTATACTTAACATCTCCCTCTCCCTCACAATCAATGACCAAATCCTGTTGATATGACTACTACTTCCTTTTTTTTTTTTTTTAAGACTTTATTTATTTATTTGACACAGAGAAAGAGCAAGCACAAGCAGGGGGAGCTGCAGGCAGAAGCAGAAGCAGGCTCCCCGCTGAGCAGGGAGCCCAATGAGGGACTTGATCCCAGGACCCTGGGATCATGACCTGAGTCGAAGGCAGACGCTTAACTAACTAAGGTTAAGGCACCCCTTGATAGTGACTTCTAAGTCCCTCTTGAACCCATATTCACTTCTCTCCCTGTCACGACATCACTCTAGTCCAAGCCAATCAATCTTGTGGGAACAGCTACAAAAGCCTCCCAAATGGTGTCCTATGACTGCATAAAATGCATTTTGTTCCCTCCCAGCCCATTCTGAAGCCAATATGACGTGAAACTCTTCAAAGACTTCCCACTGTCCTCAAGATAAAATGCAAATTCCTTAGCACAACAAATAATGACTTTCATGATTGGGTCCCTATTACCTCTATCCTATCCCATTTCTCCCAAATGTATTGCTCACACCTTCCCCTGACTGTTGAACTCTAACTGTTCTTAAAGGCATCACACACTCCTACCTTTATACTGTTAACTTTGATTTGAAACACTCTTCCCAACTTCTTCACTTTCCAAAACTCAAAGCTTCTCTTAACTTTATATTCCCAGGTAATCCTTCTTCTACTCCATATCTACTTTTATTCAAATTTCCCTTCTGATTAATATTAAATACTGAAATTATGGCACTTAAAAAAAACGATAAAATTCAACATCCTCTCTTGATTAAAAAACTCTTAGCATATTAAAGTCTTGAATGTGATAGAAGTATTTTTTTAATCAGAAACCTTATCATTTTATTATAATTAATGCTGAAACACCAGAGGCACCCTATGTAAAGGAAGAATAGGACAGATTACCAACTTTCACTATGTTAATGCTACAAACAATAAAAGTAGCATAAATATTAGAAAGGAAAATTGTAATTCTATGCAGATGATAGAGATTATCTTCAGAAAAATAACAGAATCAACTGTAAAACTAATAATAACTTCGCAATGTGGGTAGCTGCAATACAAAAATTACTCACTTTTTGACATACTGGCAATAAATAGTTTAAAAACTTAGGGTGAAAAAAGATCCCACAGTAACAGCTTTCCCTCTATCCCCCAAAGATTCAATAATACAAAGATGCTAATTCTCAAATTAACCTATACATTCCAATTACACTCAGAATCCAAATCAGACTTATTAAAGAACAGGACAATTTGAGGGGCGCCTGGGTGGCTCAGTCAGTTAAGCATCTGACTCTTGGATTTCGGCTCAGGTGATGATCTCAGGGTTGTGAGATGAGCCTTGCATAGAGCTCTGCACTCAGGGGGGAGTCTGCTTGAGAAATGCCACCCCCAAGCCCCCCCACACCGCACCACCCCCCGCCCTGCGCATATAAGCACACGCATGCGCGCTCTCAAATAAATATTTTTTTTTAAGATTTTATTTAATTATTTGAGAGAAAGAGACACAGCGAGAGAGGGAACACAAGCAGGGGGAGTGGGAGAGGGAGAAGCAGGCCTCCCATTGAGCAGGGAGCCCAATGGGGGGCTCGATACCAGGACCCTGGTAGACACTTAACGACTGAGCCAACCAGGCGCCCCTCAAATAAATAAATCTTTTTAATTAACTAATTAAAGAACCTGACAATATGATTCTCAAGTTCATCTGGGGGGAAAAAAAAGTGTGACAACAGCCATGAAACTTTTGGGGAAAAAGATATCAAGACACATTACAAAGCTCCATTAATTAATATAATATGATCCTAGTGTCAAAATAGAAAAATAACTAGAACTGATGAATCCATAAACAGGCTTGTATGTATTAGTATTTAAGTGAGTGGAGAAAAGACTGGGTTATTCAATAAATTGTATTTAGACAACTGATCATCTAGGAGAAAAGATCTCCACACACCAAACACAACATTTATTGCCAAATAAAGATTTTAATATAAAATATACAGTCATAAAAGTATTGAAAGAAAATACAGAAAACCATTTTCATGTTAGAGTTGAGTCCAGACTTCCAATACCATGAAGAACAAAAAGGCCAACATATTTGACGGAATTCTGAACAGCAGTAAGTTAAAAAGCCACACAAAAATAAATTATTTGACATGATATCACTAATGTCTAGAGACATCACAGATCATTAAGAAAACTAGGAACTACCCAAAAGAGAAAAGGGGACAAAACATAAATAGGTACTTCAACTTTTTCATTGTCGTTCCCCCCGGCATGAGTCGTTTTAGACTTTTCCTAATACCCCATAAAATTTTAATACCACTGTGTATCTATGTATTGTATCTAGGTAACTGTATTTGTAAAAACTGTTAAATTTTTTTCACTCCCCAAGGGCCAATTTTTGAATGCATGATTTAGTATAGCATGAGAAACAACAGTTGGAAGTATTATTCAACACCTGTTATTGATGCAAGTATTCAACACAAGAACATGAACATCAACACTTCTTTTTTATGGGAACATCTGGTGATAAATGAACCCTATAAATGCTATTACACGCAACAACTCACAAACCTTATTTTACATGAACTTTATTTCACTTATCTAATGAAAATTATATTAATAACTCTATCTGCGCAAACAGTATTGCCTATGTAGACAGAGTACCAGAGAACTTTAGAATGGAAAGAAATCTGGGAGTTGTCATTGGCACTTCTCTCCTTTAATCAAACTCTTCCCCCTACTTAGAAGCTGCCTGCCCCAACAAACTCATCTAGTTAACTCAGACTCATCCTTCAGGCTGGGGCTTAAATGTCACTTTCTCAGAAGCCACCCCGTCCAATCACAAACAGATCCCTCTGATGTACTCACATTGCCCTATACTTGTCCTTCACAGACATATCAGTAATTATGTACTTACAGTTGCTCATCTGTTTAATCTCTGTATCCCTCACAATATTCTAAGCACTGAGAGCAAGGAGTAGGTCTGCTTTGTTCATAACTATATACAAAGCACTTGTGCGTGGCATTTATATACGGATTTACATATAGGTTCCGATTCCCAATGTATTCCGTAATCTCCCAATTTTTACATTTCCTAACTGAATATATCCTTAAAAAACAAAAACAAAAAAACAAACACCAACAACACAACACTAAAGGAATCCCTCAGATTAGAACGAAACTCAATCCACTGAAGGATAAGAAAACAGTATTAAAGCTTTCCTTTGGTGACTCAAATGACAACCACTAGAAGTACTTTACCAAATCCTATAAATTGTGAAATAATATCACCACTATGCTTAAGTTTTGCCAATGCACTGTAATCTGGTCACAACTACATTGACAATTTTAAACGTGCAGAGCACTCACTGTCTTTTACTACCTACCACACTTCTCTTGATCCTTTTCCTGGAGCACAAAAAAGTTAAATTACTTATCTGCTGAATTAAAACACACACTACCTGCACAGAAGACACCGGATCTTTGGAATCAACATACACATCTTTTAGTAACGACAGCAGTTTGTCATCTTTTCTAGCAATTTCTCCCTTAATTTCTGGATGGCCTACGAAAAGAAAAAGAATGTCACAATATTAAAACCAAAGAAAAGTTCCTCTAAGATCCTAACACAACGCAAGACAGCCACTTTTAATTTTTTGTTTAATAAACAATCACTCGGACAAGACGGGAAGTACTGTACATGTAAATCAAAATGCTAGGTCGGGCTCGGCGTTCATCGTTCTGTGAAGACACCCAGAGAGCACTTCCGAAGAACATGATCCCTTCCATTTTGGGATTCCCTGCAGCAAGTCGGTAGACAGTAAAGATAAGAGCCTCCAAGGGCCGGGGCAGCTGGGGCAGCGGCGGCCGTCTCCGGAACTACCAAGTGGGAGGAGCCGTCACTCCACCGCGGGCGCCGTGGGACTCTCTCAATGTCACGGCCTGGGGGCTCCACCTTGCCGCGCTCTGCTGACGAGTCATTGCCGCCGACCCCGGTTACCCCTGCCACGGGACCAAGATCCCCCGGCGCGGAACCGCCCAGCCCGCCCCGGGAGCCCGCGCGCGGAGTTCCGACGTGCCCTTGCACCACTTACAGCTCATCTGCTCTCGCAGAAGGCTCTTGGTGGAGGGGTGCCTGGGAGCGGGAGAGGGCTTCATCTTGCTGATTTCCCGTTCCGCCCGGTTCTCTAGGTTGAAATTCCTGATTGCGCGAGACACCGAGGCCCCCATCTCCTTACAACATGATGTTCTCTGCTTCTCGCTGCACATGGGAAAACACCCGCGCTGGCGACCTCCGGGACGCATCGAGCATGCGCACTGTGGAGTCGACCCGGCTACCCACCGGAAAATGGGCTCTAAATGCGCGTGGCTCGCCCCCTAGCGGTCGGGAGGGCGCACGCAGCGTCTCCGCCCTGAGCGTGTCAAAGGGAGCGCCTCCCTTGTGGGCGCCAGGTTTGCGCCGAACTTTAGCGGCTTTCCGCGAGAGGACGCGGGGCTTAGGCTCCGACCCGCGGTGGTTCTCACCCCTGCAGACTCCGGCAGTCCGGCGGGAAGCTTTAAAACAGTGCCAGGCCAGGCCTCACCTCAGACTTTGGGATTTAATTCCCCCGGAGCGAGCACCGCGGTTGGTTCAAGCTTTCCACGTGATTCTGAAGTTGCCGGCTGAGTAGAGAATCAAAGTCGTAAGGAAATTGATCTTGAAATCCTTTCATAGGTCAATGTAGCCAAAGAAAAGCCAATAAAAATGGAACTAAGTGCACCAGGATAAGGGAAGGTCCTAAATCGCCCTTTTCCTGTTTCCTGAGAGGAAAATAATGAAAGTGTATTCTTTGGGGGCGCTGGCTGGGTCGCAGGATGCAGCGTGGGTCTCTTGATCTCAGGGTTGTGGGTTCGAGCCTCAGGTTGGGTGCAGAGATGACTTAAAGAAATAGGAACAAATCTCAAAAATATAACAATAATAAAAATCTCAAAAACAGATAAAGTGTATTCTTTCCCGACGAGTATCTGTTCTCACTCTTGTATATTTAAATGCCCTTTATGTTCCTGTGCCCTTGCCTGATGCCTTTCTGGACTACCTTGTTCTCTTTTTCCTAGATCTTTTACATCCTGCTCTCCTAAGGCAATTTGACTTGATTGTATTGATGTGGGAAACAAAGGCAGAAGAAAAATTATTAAATTTCCTTACTACCTAGAGCCCACTGACAAGTCCTTGAAACAGGCAGAGTGACATTCCTCTAGGGACTCAACTGCCTCGATGTTAATACTATGCTAAGGGCAAAAGGCAACCCTAGCCCGACCCCCTCCCCCCACCACCAGGATCCTGTAAGTCTACTTTAACATATAAAAGTTCCTTTGGAAACTTCCTTTATCTCTAAACCCCCCAAGGTACATGTTGGCAATCATCCCCCAAGCGTATGGCCCACCAATATACATCTGAAGGGTCTCATGACTAAGGCTTTATTAGACGGTAATGAATGACCTTTTCCCAACAGTAGCTAGCCCCCTCAAGGTCCTGGAAACCTGGCTTCCAAAATTCCTTAGAGACTTACACTATCCCCAACCCCCTCCCAACTTGAAAATATATAATCAGCCATGACCCCGGTGCAGCAGCTCTTTCTGCCCACAGGTCCTGTCCCCGTGCTTTCATAAAATCACCTTTTTGCACCAAAGACATCTCAAGAATTCTTTCTTGGTCCTCGGCTCCAAACCCTGACGTTCTTTCCTACATCAGTATTGGTTTCAGTCGTGTTGTCCTTTCTCTTCTGTTTATTTTTTATACCAATTTGTGTTATTTGTGTATACTATTAAGTTCTGAGTCACTGCGTCATTCCCTAGCTTGTTTTTCATTCGTCCTGCCTTTCTCATTCTTTTTAAGTCAGGGAGACTTCTCTGTAACTTAATGAAAGGAATAGCCAGTAAGATATTAGAAAAAAACACCAGTGTTACACATTTTCTCTCTCTTTCTGCCTCCTCCAGCTCCCCATTTCTAAGCAGATTACTGTGTTGCTCCTTCTATTTATGATTTTTTAGAAATGTCATTAATCCATGAAAAGGACCCACGAGGAAGTAGCAGGGTTTCCAAAGTTACCATATTTTCCACAGACTGTGGCTGTAAGATCTGTTTTTAGTGTTCTCAGCTCTCCTGAGGAAAATTAAGTTGGTTGGTTGTTTTTAACCAGTGAAAAGCAGGGAAAGAATTGATGTAAAGATAATTGAATAAAAATAATTTTTTTAAAAAAGAATAAAAGAAAGGCGAAATTTTATTTAAAGAAAACTGATGTAATTATTAAATATAATACTTAATCATAGCCAAAGTACTGCAAGGAACATAGCTTCCACCATCGATTATCATGAAACGTGTTTTTACTGGGCCTTTGAAATTGATAGAGGCTAAAGCCAGTTTTCTCTGGTAGAGTTAGTTGGGAAGTTATCCTGAGGGTGGCAGGCTGCTCCAAGATTTCCATCTTTGAGACTTAAGCATGCCTATATCAATGTGCTTTATAGCCCAGATATTCGTAGTTGTGTGGATGCCAAGAAATTTTCCTCTCCCTCATTATGTCCAGGAGCTTCAACAGTTATGGTAGCACTTTCTACTCACTGCCTGTTAAAATATTTTGAAAGTAAAAAATTCATTTTCATAGAAATTTTACCATACTCACAGTAGCATGTGAGACATACAGCTCGCAGCGTGTAAGTAACGTGTGACGGAAGTTACAGGAAGTGTAGGGGCTGTGGAGATTGCTGAATGAAAGGATTCTTTGAATTCACACATATAGGTAGAATTTGGATCCAGTGTTTCAGGAGTGTCCAACTTGTGCCAGCTACATTATTGCCTGGTTCTGGCCTCGTGCTGCGCAAGCCCTCAAAAAAGCAGAACAGAAGCGGAGGTACTCCCGTTGGAAATGCACAGGTAGCTGTCATCACTTGGGAGTCATCATGGAAATAAAACCCAAATCACAAATGCATACTTCCAGCTCTTCTTGTCAAAATATGCAAAGTAACGGGAAGTCTGGGCTCAGAATTCTCCCGGGCTTCTGTTAATGGTTGAAGTCAGGTCCCCAAGGAAAGTATAACCAGGATGCTGCTCAGAATTAAGCATCTCTCTGAATGGAGTGTTATGATAGGTATGTATTGCTAAATATCTTAGGATACTAATGAAATAAACCCAGGATCCTGCCAACATAATAGAATATAAATTCTATGAGGACAGAAATTTGTGTCTATTTTGTTCACTGCTATATTCATCATGTTGAACAGAGCCTGGTACATACTAAGTACTAAACAAATGTCAAGTAAATATCAAATAAACCCAAAGACAGCCTCTGAGCGGGAGTCCAAGCCCTAGACACGTACCCTCTGCCAGAAGTAGATCCTTGTGAAAGTCACTCACTCTGGTTGAACCTACTCTCCTCATCTTCAAATTGAGATGATAGTAATTAATGGGTTTCACAGTTTAAAAGTATAAAAAATATATAACATATATAATTATATATAGTACATAATATATATATATAAGAGGAAGTATCTAACACAGGTTTATTTCTGAGCTTTCCATTCTTTTCCATTGATCAGCATGTCTGTTTTTATGCCAATACCACACTATTTTAATTACTATAGATTTAAAATATAGTTTGAAATCAGGGAACACGATGCTTCCAGCTTTGTTCTCAAGATTGCTTTGGAACCAATACATTTTTGAAAAACAGCAGTGAGGGAGGATTTACCCTGTAAGATATCAGAACACAGTATAAAACCTTATAGTGTGATATTGATACAAATAGGTAAACCAAACAATAAATATAATAGGGACAAGAGAGATCTAGTTATGTACAGAGTGACATTTAAAATCACGCTGTGATGTAAGGATCCTTATTTTCCCCCCAAACAGATAGCCACATTTCCAATGGTGTTTATTTTCCAGTCCACCATTTCCCCTTGCTCGCCATCCCCGTTTGTCACTTGCTGTTTCCTTGTTCCTCTCCAGTTTTCCCTGCATCAGACTGCTTTCGTAGTGTATCCACCCCTCCACAACCCCATGATCTTGCTTTTTATGGAACTAAGGAACGTTTCCTCATGGCTAGGTTTGGGGTTGATTCTAATGAGGTCATTTTGTTCTGTCCATAGCAATTTAATCAGTACAATAATTATCCATCTTGGCCCCAGCTACAGAAGTTACCCCTGACAATTTGGCCAGGAAAAATAAAAAAGCGCAAAGTCATAAATAACAAGCAAATCCTCAAGATCTAATTTTTATTTCCAAGATTATGAAAACAGAGAATATGAAACAGAGAATTCCAGACGTTCTCCTTAAAAGCTGTAAAAAGCAAATTGTCACCAGAGCAGTTTATCTTAGCTAGTGAACCCAACTCAGTAACTCCAGAGGTAGAGACCATGTTTGTTCTCCCCATCTGTCTGTGTCTTCAAGTCTGGCCCTTTCTTTCTGATTCTAACTTTCTCTGACTCTTTCTTTAACATCCATAGATTAACATAATGCTTATGAATGACTGGCAGTAGACAGCGCTGCATTTGAATCTTGGTTCTATCTTCCTGACTGCATGATTTTGGGGTAAGTCCCTAAATTTTTCTTTTAATCAGTTTCCTCACCTGTAAAATGGGAATAACAATACTACTCACCTGACAGGATTGCTGAGAGACATAAGCAATGTGAAGGCACAGGACCTGACATATAATAAACATATAAGAACTGTTAGCTATTCTTTTATATATTGAAAATATTAATATAATATGAAATATTTTAATAGCAATAACTTTAGGTTTGGTTAGCACTTTATAGTTTTTTCAGATACTTTATTTCATTAATACATTATTACAATAGTCTAGTGTTTTATCCATGTTAGAGGTATCTTAGAGGGTGCGTTTAGCCTGTTGTTTATAAAATGGTGGATACCCTAGAAGGTATATGAAATATCCTTGCCCATAAACTTTTGGGAGCACTTTCTTATTGTCAGTTTGTGCCTTTTATATCCTGATTGTCTCCTTTTTTGCTAGCTTCTCCCTTCCTCTGTCTCTAGGAATTTCATACCCCCCACTAAACTTGAGTGCACACAACCCCTTACTGAGTCTCATTTCTGTTGGATGTCCCACTGTTAGCCCAGACAGGGAGGCAGCTGTGATAGGCAGAATTCTATGACGCCCAGTGACCCCAAGCAGAGAACCCAGACAAGCCTGCCTGGTCTTCTGACCTACAGAACTATGGGATAATAAATGGATATGGTCTTAAGGCTCTAAGTTTGTGGTTACTAGCTATGCAGCAATAGAAAAAGAATAAAACATAGCAGGTAGCCTGAGAGTAGGGTTGAGCATGAAGTGGGTGGCAGTGGACCCAGGCAATCCCAGAGCCCAAGG
>NW_028010158.1:0-864 GCF_054177405.1 Leptonychotes weddellii | reverse complement strand
GGAACACAAGCAGGGGGAGTGGGAGAGGGAGAAGCAGGCTTCCCGCCGAGCAGGGAGCCCCATACGGGGACTCGATCCCGGGACTCCGGGATCATGACCTGAGCCGAAGGCAGACACTTAATGACTGAGCCACCCAGGCGCCCAAATCTGGAGTCATTTAATGACAGAATGATCAAAGCCATTTGGGAAGATATCCTGTAGTGTTTATTGTTGCTGTCTCCAAGCAGGTGCGCACCGGTGAGCCTGAGCATTAATACTCGGAGAGTCAGTTTCACAAAGATGCCTTTCAGGTTAAAATTAAGATGACATCTTTACATCTCTTTGGAAAGGATTGATTTCCTTCAGGATAAAATCATGGTGTGGGGTTTTTGGTATACCTTCCTGAGGGACAAACACCAAGAAGTAGACTTCAGAACTCAAAGACAGAATTCCATGGAGACACTGGCAAGGAACCCGTGCTCATTTCTTTTTGTAGGGATGCGTCACGCAAGGGTTTCTAACAAAGCAATGCACTAGGATGTAGACAGAGTTCCTACCCACTGTAATGATTTTTTTTTTTTCCTGAAAGACAAAAATAGCTGCCTTGCCACACGGTGCTGCCGGGCCCTGAAGGAAAATGTCATGCTGTTTCTTGCTTCTTTCCCTGACGGCACGATATGTATATTGAGTACAGGTGCGACAATCTAAGTATATTTAGCAAATCTCTGCAGGGCACAGAAGTGGGAAATTAGAATGGACTTCAGATTGGAATCCCACAAACCACATCAGGCTGTGGTGCATTTGGTAACTCTATGAGGACAGGGCAAAGAAGAAAATCTTGATTGCTCCTCCCACGTGAATTAGCAGCGGTTCTTATTTCAGGGT
>NW_028010157.1:0-864 GCF_054177405.1 Leptonychotes weddellii | reverse complement strand
AAGAGAGGCCTGGAGTGGATTCTTCCCCCAGCCCTCAGAAGGGACCAATCCTATGGCACCTTGATACCAGATTCCTAGCCTTCAGAACTGGGACACAACACATTTCTGTTGTTTAAGGCTCTCAGTTTGTGGTACTTTGTGCTGCAGCCCTAGAAAACTGATACAGATGAGTAAATTTAAATAACCTTGTCCAATATTACCCAAAACACAAGCCTTCAAATGCCTTCTCTCACCTTAGAGGAAAGAGTGATTTGTGTGTGCTTCACAAAGAACAAGACCACTCTCCCTGCTCCCCCCACCACTCTCTCTTTTTTCCTTCCTCTCTTTCTTTCTTTCTTTCTTTCTTTCCTTTCTTTCTTCTTTCTTTCTTCTTTTCTTTCTTTCTTTCTTCTTTCTTTCTTTCTCTTACTTTCTCTTTCTTTCTTCCTTCCTTCTTTCTTTCTTTCTTTTTTCTTCTTTCTTTCTTTCTCTCTTTTCCTCTCTCTCTCTTTCTATCATTTCTTTAAATAAGCAAAAAATCAACTGCATGTATTGGAAATACAAGGTTTATGAACCAGCTTGTTTCCTAACCCTTAAAACTCATCTATTACTTTCTGTCAAAATATGAGCTTCCTTAATAAAAGAACATGCTCCTACAGGTTTGCATATCTTAAAAAAAAAAAAAAAAAGAAGTACCAAGAAAAACCCCACAAAGATGACATTATGTCAACGGAAGACAGGAGCCAATGGAAAGTGCTGGTAAAAATGAACGATTTCTTAAAAAGAAACCACAGGCCCAAAATGGAGTCACTTATGTTAAGAGACCCAGGTCAGCAAACGAGGACTTACTACCTAACCCAACTGCAGTTTCACACACCCCCACCT
>NW_028010156.1:0-864 GCF_054177405.1 Leptonychotes weddellii | reverse complement strand
GGGCAAGATGAAGCAAAGGTAAACAATGGTAGAAACAAAAACACAGATCCAGAAACAAAATATATACAATATGCATAACTAAAAAATGCACCCAAGGGTATGGATAGGACACAGATTTGTCTCTGGGTCTTCTATAGGCCAGTGAAAGGATGGAGGCCTCATTGCTTACAGACTATGAGATAAAAACAAACCACAAGACAAAAAGGAACACAACTGTTCCTCATACTAACAGCTGGGGAAGAAAAACCCTCCTAAAGTCCTCACAGATCTTTAGGTCATGAATAATATCAGGATACAGATATAGCATAACTGGCCCAGATGATCTTTCTCTGTGGCTCAGCAACTCAGAAAATGCTAACACTCAACCCATCCTTCCACTTTTGCATTCTTAAAATAGTGCAAGGATTTTTTTTTTTTCATTATTGGTTTTGATTGTATATGTGTGTTTAGAACACTTTGTGCTTCCCCTTTAAGTGATTGTTGCCAATTAGTTGTGTTTGTCTCAAATGCAATAAGATTCCATTTTAAGACGTCGATGCAGGGCTTTTACTGAGGAACACAATAAATTAATCATTAAATCAATTGTATTGATTGGACCTTACAAGACATGAAAAATTGCAGTGTAAGGGATATTTCCTGGAGGGGTAGGAAGGGACCTCAGCATTCTAGGGGAAGATGGGTCAGTATTCTCTGATAGTACCGTCTTATCCCTTCCATAGATGTTAGTTTTGTTTATCAACTCTAAAATAAATATGGAGACCATTTAATTTTAAACATCTACCCTAAATAAGTTTCCATTTATGAAGTACTCACTAAGCACTCCATGCTATACTTAGTGCTCTTATACATCATGTCATGTAATCC
>NW_028010155.1:0-864 GCF_054177405.1 Leptonychotes weddellii | reverse complement strand
ATGACACCAAGCCTTACATGAGATTGGAGACCTGGTTGACACCTTGCTTGCAGACAAGTTCCAAAATGATTGTAACCCAGCTAAGTCATGTCCAGACTTCTGATCCATGGAAACTGTGTTATAAATATATGGTGTTTAAGCCTCTAATTTTGCAGTAGTTTGTTATGCAGCAATAAATCATTAATATAGTTGGGGCACCTGGGTGGCTGTTGGTTAAGCGTCCGACTTTTGATTTTGACTCAGGTCATGATCTCAGGGTCGTGAGATTGAGCCCCTTGTCTGACTCCACGCTGGGCGTGGAGCTTGCTTAAGATTCTCGCTTTCTCTCTGCCTCTGCCCCTCCCCCCTGCTCTCTCACTCTCTCTCTAAAAAAAAAAGTAAATAAATCAATAATATAGTTATAATGTGGTGAAAAAGTAGGACCGATACCAAGCAAAAAAAGTGTACAGTCCAGTCTCTAATCTCTATGAGGCTTAGAGTGTAACAGAGGACAGAGATGAATTATATAGCCACAATTATAACACTGAAATATGGGCTCAAAAATAACAACACATGACTTTTCCACTGCACATAACAAAGGACTGCTTCTAGGTTCAAGGGTCATGCAGTGATGTTTAATGAGAGATTCAAAGGATTAACTGGAAAGAACCACAAAGGAAAGAAGGTGTGGTTACACAACTACCTCATTAGAACAAGAGCCTATTCTAGCCTTTTCCCATTAGGCAATAAATAAATTGCTTTCAAGGCAGATATTGTATCTTGTTTTGTTTTATTCATAGAGTCCAGGGCATAATAAGGTGCTCATTATGCACTGGATAAGTAAATGAATGAATCATTGGTATCATAAGGAAGTAGGCTTTGGCT
>NW_028010154.1:0-864 GCF_054177405.1 Leptonychotes weddellii | reverse complement strand
AATTTGTTAGCAATATAATGTGGTCAACACAGGACACATACACACTGCCCTCAAAGCCCAATGCTTTGGAAGGACATTGGTTTTGGAATCAGAGAAAATCAGAGTGGAGGACCCAAGGAAAGATCACAGTGAAAAGAATCACTGTGTTTCCGCTATGACAGTGGGGAATGCATTCCTTTACCATGCGGGTATGTGTGAAGGGGCAGTGTGGTGGCATTCCTGGTTAGCTAATCATCCCCCTTCACGTACAGAAGTCTAGGGCTTCCCAGACAAAGAGGGCAAACCAAGTCCATACGGTGGACATTCAGAAAATCATATACCATCACTTGAATCATAAGAGGGCGATGTCATGGGTATTTACTGTTTTGCTCAGTTCAATTTTCATTCTGCCTTTTTCTGGTAATAACGCCTCAGTCTTCAAAGGAGAAACAAGCCATTTTTAGGGTGAATGACGGTTCCCCACTTCTCACAGGTCTGTGGGAGTTCCCAGGACGCAGGACTTTCAGTGATAAAACTAGGAAGTCTCAGGCAAATAGGAAGAAGCAGTAACCCTACTTCTCCGAGATCAGGCCTACTAACACTATTCATCGGACTGCCCCTTCCTCCCAGGTTCAGAGGGTAGCATGTGACCCAAAACAGGCCACTCAGAATCTCTCTCTTCTGGGACTTGAATCTTGACTGGGAGAGAGAATCAAGGATCAAATATTTGAAACTCTGCATCCTGAAGGTGCTGTCCATCGTGTCTCAAGTCCCAGGACCCCTGTGTTTGCTGACTCCAGACCTTCTGAAAACTGATTGTTCAGCCACCCTGAATCATGTCAGCAAATTTCCCCTGTGCTCGAGTTAGCCAGAGCGGGGGTAGGT
>NW_028010153.1:0-864 GCF_054177405.1 Leptonychotes weddellii | reverse complement strand
GGTTTATTTTTAGTCAGATGATCTCCGGCTCACCTCTACTAAGTAGAAAGAATGAAAACATATCATCACGGTAGAAAAGCAACAAAATGCAGATGGGGAAAAAGAAGAAAATCAAAGCAGTGTGCTTCCACAAGCCCAGAGCTGGTCTCTACCTTTCGTGCCCTGGACTGACCAGCAGCTACTGGGCATCCATTGTGTGTGTCTTGAAAGGAAATCGAACTTGGTAGTTTTCCTGCAAGTTAAGAAGAGCATCCTGGCATATAAGGATATCATTTCGTAAGTTGGGCTTCCTAAAACTACAGACCTGACTCAGCTGCTTCTCCTTCCCAGCCAAAATTGTTCAGCTTCACATCCTGAAAAGCTGCCATGTCTCCTTTCAGACAGACTGGCTACTTGCTCGTTAGAAACTTTGATCAAATTTGACAAGCTACTCATTGACCCAGCACCGACCACAAGAACCACCTTCTGTTGGCTTCTTGGGGGAGCTGAGGCTGTCTGTACCACTAAGTCTGGGAATTTTCCCAGATGAGTGTAACTGACCAGTGAAGACAGTCGTGCTTTTTTATCTAGGAGTCGTCAAAGCTGACATTTAGAAGAGATGCCGGTGATCTTACCCTTCTCGACTTTTCAAACGGGAACCAGGCCCAGAGCAATTGAGCGTTCGAACACGGTCTAACAAGGGAAGAATTTTCTCTTATATCTCATGCATGATAGATTTGGGTTGAATTCTATGCTAGGTCGGGGCTCAGCAAACTGCTTCCTGTAGGCCAAATTCACCCAGCGTCTGTATTTGTAAATAAAGTTTTATTGGAACTCAGCCACGGCCATGTGTTTCTGTATTGTCCACGGCTGCTTTTGCACCTA
>NW_028010152.1:0-864 GCF_054177405.1 Leptonychotes weddellii | reverse complement strand
TTGGGTTTTTTTCTTTACTCTTGTGACCAAGATAGATATTGAAGGCTAAAAAAAGTTTATCTGAGCACAGCTTCAGCTACATGAGATTATTTTTACTATCTTCTAGATAGTTATCAAAATTGAATTGATTGCATTATGGTCAAAGAATGTGGTGTTGGTTTTTAAAGAAGAGAAAGCTAAAAAAGAAAATAAAGCTTTTGATATATACAGTGCTTTTCCTAAGAGTTTAACAGATAGACAATTTTTGTACTTGCACAAATAATTGAAAATAATGGTATTCTCCGTTTTCAGTGTATAAAGGTTCTAAAACCTATAGTTTCATTCTCTGCTATTCCTGATATTGGTTTACTTTTTGGTCAGTCTAACTGGGGTTTATAAATTTTATTAATCTTTCAAGAAAGTAACTTTAATTTTGTTGATTATTTCTATTATATGTATGTTTTCTATTTTAGTAGTAGCTGCTTTCTTAATTATTTTGATCCTTTCAGTTATTTTGGGTTTAATTTGCTATTTCTTTTATAATTTCTTTAGGCAGATACTTATGTCATAAATTTCAGCCTTTCTTCTTTCCTAATATATGTACTTAAAGCTATAAATTTCCCTCTAATCATATTTTTAGCTTTACCCCACAAGTTTTAATGTTATAAATTTTAAATTATTTCAAAATATATCCAAATTTTTATTGTGATTTCTTCTTGTTCCTATGGATTATTTTAGATGTTTCTTAAATTTCTTATATACAGAGATTCTCCAGTCTTCTTGATTATTGTTTTCCATAATGTTTTTTTTTTTTAATTCTTATGTGAATCCCCATACATGACATCATTAGTTCTAGATGAAGTGTTCCATGATTCATTGTTTGTG
>NW_028010151.1:0-864 GCF_054177405.1 Leptonychotes weddellii | reverse complement strand
CTATTCCTTCTGTCCTAAAATATCCCATCTATTCAAATGATTCATTAATTGAAACATCTTTGATGAACCTGAAATTTTTTTCTCCACCTTTGGTCCGCTAAACTTTCCACTTTACTGCCCTATGCATTCAAGTTTCCAATGCCTCTGCCTGACAACCCACAAGATTCATTTTTATAACAAATTCTTCCCTATCCTCACTGCATAATGGCATTTCTTCAAATTAAGAAATACCTTCAAATTAAAGAAATAAAATGTGTGGGGCCTTTATAGCCATATAACTTTATATCCCTAGACTCCTCCAGAGACCTGAGAAAACTGAGAGTTCAGATTTTAAAATAGACAAAAATACAATTTATTTGTTGGTGGGGGGCTGCTGGTCCAGATAATAGAGAAAATACCTAGAAGTATAACTTCTCTATGTAAGATACAAAACAAGTTTTTCTTCTTATACTTTTTTACTGGACCATTTTTAAAATATATTTTACTTATTTATTTGAGAGAGAGAGAGTGAGCATGAGCAAGGGAGTGGAAGAGAGAGAAGGGGAAGCAGACTCCCAGCTGAGCAGGGAGCTTGATGCAGAGCTCAATCCTAGGACCCTGGGATCATGATCTAAGCTGAAGGCAGACACTTAACCGGCTGAGCCACTCAGGGACCCCTTTATTAGACCATTTTTAACATCACCTTTCTTATTTATTTATTTATTTATTTATTTATTTATTTGTTTATTTATTTATTTTAAAGATTTTATTTATTTATATGAAAGACAGAGACAAGACAGAGACACAGCGAGATAGGGAACATAAGCAGGGGGAGTGGGAGAGGGAGAAGCAGGCTTCCCGCGGAGCAGGGAGCTCGATGCGGGG
>NW_028010150.1:0-864 GCF_054177405.1 Leptonychotes weddellii | reverse complement strand
TCTGGTGGGATAATGAGTGAAAATGGAATCTGACGTAGAGTCTCATGTGAGGCTCCCAAGTATGATGAAAAGATAATCCCTTTCTTCCTGGTGACTAGGGTAACGATCTGGTTAAGTATGTGAGAAGTTTTGGGATAGCGAGGGAAAGTTGGAGAGTTTAGTTTTCCTAGGGGATAGACTTACCAAAGCAGACACTCTGAGACTGGGGAGGAGGGCTCTGTAGACTCAGAGGCAGCAGAGAGTCTAGTCCCTTATTCTGAAGACAGAGCAGCCAGCTGGGAACTGAGGAGAGGCTATGAGCCCACCTTTCCCCTTGCTTTCCTTCCCCATCTTTTCTCCTCCTTTTTAATGTTCATTTTATCCAAACTCACTCTGAGAGTCTTTACCTGCTGGTAAAAAAAAAAAAAAAAATTGCTGCAGAGGTTCTGACTCCAGTGTCATCCCAGATTCAGCATCAGCTTAAGTTTGCTGCTATATGAAGCTGGGGTTGAGGAGAATGGAGAGCAGGGGGGATCCAACAAGATTGTGTAGGAGAATCAACAGAACTTGGTGACTAATTCCACGTGGGAGGAAAAGGAAAATAAGGTACAATGGTGATCCCATGATTTTGAGTATGGGAGAACAGCAAAAACTTCAAGAGGATAAACTGGTTTGGAGAAAAAAGCAATAAATTATAGAATCTCATTGTTAATGGGACCTTAACTAAAGCTTATTTAGTCCAACCTTATGCTAGTGTTCAAATTCGCTCTACATCATCTTACCAAAAGAATGTTCACATGAGGAAAGACATCTCCAATAATAGGGAACATTCTATCTCCTAAACAGTGTGTTCTACCTTTGGAGTTTTGCTTCAGATTTCCTGAG
>NW_028010149.1:0-864 GCF_054177405.1 Leptonychotes weddellii | reverse complement strand
CAACAATTATGAATTCATGTATTGAAACAAATATAGTTAGCATGAAAGAGCTCAACTCATCATGACTTAATAACAGGTCATGATGGCTTCTAGGGACCTCTTAAGCAATTCTGTACGAAGAAATATAGTGACATTACCTAGCAAAATTAAATAAATATTCAGAAATATTAGTATAAAAATTGTCAAGTTTCCCCTAGAAGCCATTCAGATTTTCATCAGATCATTTGTTTAACCGTAAGATAAGCAGTATTTTTGTTGTTGTTGTTTTTGAGTGAAGGGAGAATAAATCCAACATGAGGACAGTTTTACATAAGCAGTCTAAGTATACATGCATGGTATGGTCATATAGAGCTAATGATCCCTTGGAGCAAAAACCATGCCCATTTCAGATATTCTGATGCTCAGAGGGATTTTGCATCTTAATTGGGTGAAGACATCAAATCTGTAGCTAACAAAAATAGCATAAGTAGGTTAAGCTGATTCCTAATCAAGTGATGAATTATTTTTAAATAAAGAAAAGTACGGCCTGAAGGAAACCAGTCACAGGATGGAATAGTTTTAGTGTGGTTTAGAGAATAAGAATTTCTAGAAAGAGCATGAGGAACTTCTCAACACAAAAAAAGTAATGGAACAACATGGACTTCAAAATCAGAAAATCATGGAGTTAAGTAAGTCCCAGCTCTACAATTTGAACTATAAAACCATGCTTAACTTTCTGAGTCTTTGCTTCTCATTTGTGAAATGGAGTGAATAGCTTCTGTCTCATGGCACGGTTGATGGGATTATGTGAAATGACTATTCCTCATGGAAGACCATGTTTTCCTAGCCCAGCTCCCAAAGACTCTTACCACTTTCTGAATGATT
>NW_028010148.1:0-11794 GCF_054177405.1 Leptonychotes weddellii | reverse complement strand
AAAAAAAAAACAACTTCCTATTCAAAAATTAAGCTAAACTAAGTTAAACTGCATTAACTTTTTCTCTTTACCCTTTATCTTCATATTACTCAGGCAAAATAAAATGGATTAACTTTTGAAATTGAAATGCTGAACAAGAATTCCACTATCCTAATCCCTATTATACATAATAATCTGTGGGATCTGGAAGTGAACGGACCACAAAAACTGGCTAAGGAAAGCAGGAAGGGCAGCAATACACAGGTCACACTGTCTGAGTTCAAATACTGGCTCAGCACTTACTACTATGAGATCTTGGGCAAATTAAACTACCTGTGCCTTATTTTCTCACCTATCAGAAATGGTTATGTAAATATTATTACTACTATAATGATAAATCTTGTACTTACTGTTAAAATATATAAATGCTACACTACACAATATTAGAATTTTAGCAGAACACTTACTTAATCTTTAAAGTTATCTTTAATTTACATAGCTGATATCCAGGAGGAAATATCATGGTTGTTAGGTGCTAGGAATAACTTTGAAAGGCCATATGGAACCAAGGACCAAGTTGAGGACCAAGACGAAAACAAAGAGCACAATTTTCTGAAGAGTGAACTAACTCTAGCCCTTTTCTTTCTCAGCTGAAGTTGTAGAATATCTCACACTGTTTTTTTTTTTTTTTAAAGATTTTATTTATTCATTTGAGACACAGAGATACAGAGAGCGAGCGAGCATGAGAAGGGGGAGAGGGAGAGGGAGAAGCAGGCTCCCCGCTAAGCCAGGAGCCCGACGTGGGGCTTGATCCCAGGACCCCGGAATCATGACCTGAGCCGAAGGTAGACGCCCAACCATCTGAGCCACCCAGGCGCCCCTCTCACACTGCTCTTATTAATCAACTATCTTCTCTCTTTAAAATGTTTGCCCTATGCTTGGAGAGCAGCCATGGGAAAGGGTGGTCTTGAGAGGGAGGAGAAGCAAACTTCTCCAACTTCATTTATTAAACCACATCTTTCACTTCTCCTCCCGGACAAATGAACATTGTGTTTTTCTACTTAGCAAACACATGCATATCATGTATGATATTCATAACTGCAATTGGAAAAGTAAGCAATGGTTAAAAATGATACAACTTTAAAGTTACAGAAGTTCACTTTTGAAAAAGAGGAAATACATCCTAACTCTTCAGATGAGAAATACAGAAAAATGAGTCACTTTTCAATGACACATTTACTAAAGATGTTTAAATTATTAGATTCTGTTTATCTAATTAGTGCAGCAGCAAAATCTACTCTAAAAAAATGTCCTATGATCTTCTGGTCAATACTATGATTTTCTTACTTAAAAAAAAACAAAAAAACAAAAAAAACACCTTAATTCCATAGGTTTTCCAACAGACATATACTACTAGTTACAGTTCCTATAATAAAACTAAGGAGGAGATCTTATTTTATACATTAAAGAAAATCTTGGCTCAAATAATCAAGATATTCTTGTACAAATGTACCTATTGGCTATAAACAAAAGTCATCACCTCTTCTTCTGGTTCATTTACTTCACTTTCATTTCCAGATTGTTCTTCTGTTTCAGCTCCTCCTTCTTCTTCTTCTTCATCCTCTTCAAGGTTTTCTCCTTCTGTCATAGAATCTTTTGAGTCTTTGTCATTTACTAGGCCTTGAAATGAGGAGAAAGTGGAAAAAAACATAAAAAGGAGTAAATTTTCAATATTATACCACTTAATTTAGAACTATGTATTTTTTTTTTAAAGATTTTATTTATTTGACAGAGACACAGCGACAGAGGGAACACAAGCAGGGGGAGTGGGAGAGGGAGAAGCAGGTTTCCTGCTGAGCAGGGAGCCCGATGTGGGGCTCGATCCCAGGACTCTGGGATCATGACCCGAGCCGAAGGCAGACGCTTAATGACTGAGCCACCCAGGCGCCCCTAGAAGTATGTATTAAGTGAGAAAATTCAATAGCCATTTTCTCAGAATAGAATAAGCATACAATTTAAAATTATTTGAGAAACATTTTACAAACTAAAGAGACCTTCATTTCAACAAAAAAGCAATGACACATTATATATATATATAATGTATGTATGTATATGTGTGTATATATAAACATACGTATTTTTTTTTTCTTTCACCTTCTGTTTATCTCCATCTCAGATGAACACGAACAAAACGTACCAGCATATAAAATGCAGCCTCAACCATGTAAGATGCAGCCTCGGTCACACTTTTTATCAAATGACATTTTAGAATTTCTCCAACATCAAAGATATAAAATTATGTCGCCTTCGTGGAGAAATCACATTTGGCTATCAATCTGAGTGTCTGTACATTAAGACTAAAGGAAGGAGGCAAAGTTGTGTCACCAAAGGGCTTAATTTTTTTCTTCAGTATCATCCTCCTCAGGGAATTCCCTGGCTTCAATTTGCTTCCACCTCCCATGTTCATCTACACCTCACTACCTAGTCAATTCCTCTTAATTAACGTTTGAATTCCAAACCACTCGCTCTACTTTTAAAGATGCCTCGTCTGACTTGACTTTCCCCTGCTCTCTTCTGAGCCTTCTCCTATAGCTTGGGCCTCTTCTCTGTCACAAAGCATACTATCTTGGAATCCTGCTCATCTGATGCTCTTCTCAATAGAGAATATCCTTCAATGTACACTTTCAAGTCCTTCCTATACATTCTCTGAGTTCAGTCTAAATTTTACTTCCTGCATAAATGCAATGAATATCTGAATCTATTACTCTTCCTACTTGCTCCTAAAGCAGTTGGAGAATTTCTCATAGCATTTTACATTTAAGGATACACCATGTAATGTTTTTTTCCTAATGATTTCATAAACGTTACATCAAATTATAAGGCCCTTGAAGACAAAGAACTTGTTTTATATATTCATAACTTATCAGAGGCCATACATTGATAAATACACAGTAGGTGTTTAGTAAATACTTGTTTATTCAGACTTTTAGATGATTAGAGCAGAAAGCAACTTTAGCAAGCATGTAATGATTTAACTCTTTCGTTTTATGAGGAATACTGAAGCCCAGAGAATTTGAGTAATTTAACCAATAAGAGTAAAAAATTATTCCAGTGTCTTAAGTTTAAGAAATTAACCAAGAACTGACAAAAATATGAAAGTACAGAGTGATTAAAGTAGGTACACTGAAGTTTGAAAATAAAAAAAAAATTAAGAGAAGTTAGAAAATGCTCAGAGAAAGGAAAATCAATGCTGAGAAAAGAAGTTGGTGTTTCAGAATGAGAATCCATTAACTTAAAATTTCTCACTTATTAGTTTTCAGATACAAATATAGATTTTATACGTACACATTTTATTTATTTACTTATTTATAGGGACTTTAAGAAGCAGAATATTGGACTATTATTTAAGTTATCAAGGGCAAAAAAATACAGTCACAACTGTCTAAATCTTACATTCTCAGTAAAAATATCACAGTACTGATAAACTCACACGGCATGAACTATCCTTACACCTTTGTTCTATCCACTTAAACATGCACAGTGGGAAGAACTATAATGTATAAGTTGCTTTGTTTTGATAGTCATACTTCCAATTTGTAAGGAAAATACATACTATTTCTAGCACACTTTCATTTGCATTGCAAGTTACTTTCAAAAGCAATTTATAAATATATTTTGCATTTGCTAAACAGTACAATAACTATCCAGCTGTTGATCCCTAGGACACTTTCAATCTAAAATAAACAATGGAGATAAAAATGTACACCCACAGGACATAGGGTTAACAAAATACAAACAACAAAATGCTGCTTGGTGCCTCAGTTTTCCTACTCATAACAGAAATAGTAATAACTGTAATACTTCCTTTCAGACTGCTTTAAATTATATTTTTCTGCTTACTCAACATGTTAAGCATTTCCTCTCATACTTAATATGTCAGAGAGAGCACAGTCTTTGAATTCTGGCTTGACAGGTTAGCCCAGTGTTTTGATTTGCCAAATAGGACTAACATTACCTTCCTGTGTCATTCTGGCATCAGACAGTACTCAATAAAAACACCAATTCTCCCCCGCCCTCCCTTATGTGATTATGTCATGTTCATTTATCTATTAGGGTATTCTATTTTATTACCAATTTGCCTGTGCTCTTTATGTAAGTGAAACTAAACTGGGATGGAAGCTATTTTCACTTTAATTTTATTTTTCGATCGTATAAAAGCTTTAAAAGCCCAAATCTGTTGCCCTGTATATGATTTCTTCTACTGTTTTAGAATTTGGGAAAATTAACACCTCTCCAAATATTTGAAAATCAGATCTATTTTTAAAAATAAATTTTTTTTTTAGATTTTATTTGTCAGAGAGCGAAAGAGGAGAGAGCGCGCACACAAGCAGGGGGAGCGGCAGTGGGAGAGGGAGAAGCAGGCTCCCCGCCGAGCAAAGAGCCTGATGCAGAACTCGATCCCAGGACCCTGGGATCATGACCTGAGTCAAAGGCAAACGCTTAACTGATCCACCCAGGCATCCCTAAAAATAAATACTTAACTCCTGAATCCATCTGGAATTTGAGAAGATGTGGCTCTATATCAATTTTCCTCCAAAATGCTGACCTATTGCCCTTATCCTATTTTTAAGATTCCTAGTTCATTATAGATAAATTATTTTGTATTTAATTGGGGGTGCTTCTAGGCCTTTTATTCTGTTCTACTGATTTTATTTCTAATTCGTAAAGTATACCGTTGGCTTTATAATTTATTCATGTGGTTTCTTTTCTTTTTCACTTCTGTTTCCCTCATTTCTGTTCCTTATACTACAATACAATCTAGAAGTTCCAAACCAGATTATATTGCCTATAACCATTTTGGTTTTGTTCTTAAATTTAAAGAGAATGTCTTAGCTAGTAATTCTATGTCTGTACTGAGAAAACCAAGATAAACACAAATATCACACAAAAATGTTACTTATAGTAACATAAAACTGGAAATAACCTAAGTGTCAAACAATAGGATTAAAAAAATTATGGCACATTCATACAAAGGAATACAGCCAATTAAGAATTAGAAAAATATTTCATGTCAGGAAGAAATTTCATAATATATTAGGTAGAAAAAAATCCAGTTATAAAACTGCAAACATGTGAAAAAATTTTAAAAGAACAGAACATATACCAAAAAATGTTAACACATGATTATTCTTATGTATGGAATGGGACTTTTGTTTTCCTGGTATTTTTCACAATTTCTGCCATAAACAAGTATTACTTTTTTTTTTTTAAGATATATTTATTTTACAGAGAGACAGAGTGAGGGGAGGGGCAGAGGGAGAGAGAGAATCCTCAAGCAGACTCCATGCTGAGCGCAGAGCCTGACGTGCGGCTTGATCCCACAACCCTGAGATCATGACCTGAGCCGAGATCAAGTCAGCCATTTAAACAATGGAGCCACCAGGCGCTCCAAACAAGTACTACTTTTTTTTTTTTTTAAAGATTTTATTTATTTATTTGAGAGAGAGAATGAGAGAGAGCACATGAGAGGGGTGAGGGTCAGAGGGAGAAGCAGACTCCCTGCCGAGCAGGGAGCCCAATGCGGGACTCGATCCACGGACTCCAGGATCATGACCTGAGCCGAAGGAGGTCGCTTAACCAACTGAGCCACCCAGGCGCCCCAACAAGTACTACTTTTAATAATATTAAAATGACTTTCAAAATACAAAGGAACTTTGTAGTGCTTTCCCATTAACTATTATGTTAGCATTGGGCTGTTATAAAGTTAAAATAATATGAATTTACAAAGTGCTTGAAAACAAAAAAACTACCAAAGGCAAGATCCTGTATTATCTTATGGTTTATCAATAGGAAATAGATTTAATATAGATTCACTTATGTATATCTTCTTCCTGATATTTAGACTCTAAAACAGGAGAAAAATGGGACAACTTGGGAGCATACTGATTCTAGTTGTCATCATCTTTAGAGTTTGATTCACAAATCGTGGCCTGTTTTTCCCTTCCCATATTCTAAACAAGAACAGACCCCCTCAAAAGAAGCCTGAGGTCCTTTAACTTAACCCTTTGCTCTATAAAGGATAAAGCACACCACACTCTGTACTGCTACCAAACTAGGTGTCAAACTAGTGTTACCCGTGCCCACTACACAGAGAGTACCATTTGTAAAAGTTTTTGGGAAACAAAGCTAAGACTTAACTACATCAAAGCACTTGAAGTAGGAGCACCTGCGTGGCTGTCGATTAAGCCTCTGCCTTCGGCTCAGGTCATGATCTCAGGGTCCTGGGATTGAGCCCCACATGGGGCTCCCTGCTCAGCGGGGAGTCTGCTTCTCCCTCTCCTCTGTCCTCCCCCACTTTCTTGTGCTCTAATAAAATCTTTAAAATAAAAAAAATTTTAAAAAGCATTTGAAGTAAATGAAATAATTAAGATAAATGAGTACTCTGCCTGAAATGATCATTTTATACAATTGGAAATCTGAAAAGGAAAAAAAAAACCAGATAACTTGGGACAAAAGTTCAAAGAACAAAGGAATCACATATGCCCCTCTGGGTGGAGTGGTAGATCACAATCTGATCTAGTAGAAACCACTGATTCACAATCAGAAGCACCTTTAAAAATACTGCTCAAATAGGTAACAGCAATCATATTCTCCAAAGGAGGATGGACCTTTGGAGAAAGAAATCCTATTAAAATGCTGGATATAATATGAAAAAAAATAGTTTTAGAGGAAAAAAGTCACAAATACCTTTGCCATGAAAAGTAGTTCTTTAGATATGCGACATAGTAAATTTATGCAGTTAGCATAAATGGTGAAGCTTAAGGATCTCCTAATGACAGACATATGGGTACCAAGTGCTGGCAGGAAATAAAACACTAGCTTAACAGCCTAAAAATATGTTACTTTGAAATGACTACAATAAAACATGCTAACATGCTAAGAATTAATTAGCAAGCAAACCAGATTGGTAAGGCTGTACCTCATTCCAGTTATTTCCACTGACAAAGTTAGTCAGCTCCTACTCCCTGGCAGCTGTTCAAGAGCGAACTCTTCTTCCAGAACAGTCTCAGAAGGCTGTTGAGAAACTAAACAGACCAACTGTCCTATAGCACGTAGTTCTCACATTTTCTCTGGTCCTTAGAAATAGAGACAACTTTCCCAGGGAATAAGGTCTGAAATTCCACAGGGTAGTTCCAAAACTTCTAACAGATACTCTCCCTACAGTGTCTAGCCTGCAGTATCTTAGGAAATAATGCTTGTTGGAAATATATACTGTATATATAAGAGATGCTTTCATCAAAAGTGTTTTGTTTTAGCAACCAAAAATTCTACTAATTAAGAGAGGCTGACAGGAGAGTGTGTTTTGTTTGTTTGTATTTAAAGATTTTATTTATTTATTTGACAGAGGGAGAGACAGCGAAAGAGGGAACACAAGCAGGGGGAGTGGGAGAGGGAGAAGGCGGCCCCCTGCCAAGCAGGGAGCCCGATGAGGGGCTTGATCCCAAGGACCCTGGGATCATGACACGAGCGGAAGGCAGATGCCTAACAACTGAGCCACCCAGATGCCCCAGGAGGTGTTTTTCCATCACTATCCTTTCCTTCAAGTCTTACATGACTGTTTTCCTCTAAGTCGGGATTATTTAATGAAATCAAGAAGTATGCCACCCAGGTCTTACCTAACACTATTATGTAACACTCAACACTGAAAACAGAAAATATACAAAAGCAAACTCTGATAACAACATAAAGCAAATTCTAGAAACAATCTGGCAAATATCATCTTCATTTTCTCTCTGTAATTAATTGCTTACCTAGTTTTATTAAGAATTCTCGTTCCAAGTCGTGTACCTGCCTGAGGGATTCTTCCAGAGAATTACAGAGTTTGATCTTTGGTCTTAGCAGTTCTAGTGTATCACTGATCATGTAATCTATGTCAATAGGAAATGGATGGTCTTTTGTCCAAACCTCCAAACTTTTCTTCCACCAAACATAACGCTGATAACAAATGAAAAATAAATTTAGCTATAAGAAATTAATAACAAAAATATTTAAAATAATAATCTACATTGTGATGTTACCTAGTTATAATAACTAAGCTAAAACTTAGTTGTATAAAACACCTACCATTTTTATTAATGGTCAACAGTAATAATCCTAATCCAGTTTCTAAGCCATTTGGTGATTTTAATTTTTTTATTACAACTGTCAAAAATCCCTTTTAAAGGCAAGGAAAAATCATAAATAAAATACCAAATAAATTTCCAGGTACTGAAACAAGGCAGAAACCCTACTCCCAAACCCCAAACAGGGTTTAAATATTTATTTTACAAAACAACAAAAGCAACCAGATTCAAAGTCATAATTTTGATACGTTTTTATTATTTTCTCTATGCTACCTGCTCTGTTTTTTAAACAGGTCAATTAAAGTATCTGAAAATACAATTTTTGAAATATATAAAAATCATTAATCCACAAGCATTTATTGAACAGCTACTGTGTATATGGCACTGTTTAGAGATCTTCCCTCTCTTCTCCTAGCCTGGTTCCTTCATTCTATTTTCTACTTTGTAATTCGTAAGTTTAACTAAAAAGCACAACCCAAGAATTTGCTTATATATAAAAGGGTATTCTTCTGGGTGTTTTCTCCTCTCCAGTTTGTAGGTCTTTGCTACTGAAAGTGTGGACCTCAACTGGGAGCTTGTTAGAAATGTGGACTCTGGGGCCCCCACTCTAGACTAAATGAATCACAATCTGCATTTTAACAATATCTCCAGGTGGTGCATATGTATATTAAAGTTTAGAAGCACTGCTGCAGGTGGTCCTTTCTATCTGACCTTGCCATATTAACTGTACATTCTCTGACCTAGAACACACTGCCCTCATCCCCCAGACTTCACTCACTCCTTACTCCCAATTCCCTAGGTATACCCTGCTACACCTTTCTGCTTGTTAATCAAAATATACTTTTGTCTCTTTCTGCTCCTGGATATTTCTGAGTGGCTTTTTTCTCTCAGTCTGGGATTTCAGAGTGAATGCAAGTAAGGATACTCTTCTGAAAGAGAATTTACTTTTGATGCTGATAGTTACAGCTGACATTTTGCAGCAAAACTTTGGTTTTCGATACAGTCTCCAACTTAAGATAGTCCTTACATACAACAGGGAATCTGACTCTCAAATCTGCAAAACTCCCCTCCCCATTTTCTTATCAATTCAGAGAACAAGGGAGTAACAAGTTGTCCTCTATTGCACAGGTACAGTGATAGAACAAAGTAACAACTGATCTTCCCCCAGAGTATTTGTCCCCACTTAACACCAGCCACTATGTGGATATATTTTTGATACTTCAAAAGTTATAGTTTTAAATTTATTTTCTTCACCAATAAATAAATGAAGAAAACACTAACAAGAGATGATCATATAGAACTGAATGGTACTTTCGGTACTTTATTTCAGTAAACCTGGAGAATTCAATAGTGAGTAGTTCAACCTAAACCTAAGTTAACTTTTGCAACACCAACCTTATAAAAGTTGTAGAACCTTCTCCATATTTGTTTCTGAATTTAATTTATTCTAAATCGTAAGTTTACATAATTAACTGAAATTAAAATAGGGAAGTACAACCCAAGAGTTTACCATGAGTGAACAAATATTTTTTCCTGTGTTGAAAATAACGTTTTTTCCCAAAAACTATAGCTTTTTTCTTAAAAAAAAAAAAGTGAAATCGTTTAGAAACAAGAATTTTAGATGTAAAATCAGAACACAGACGAGTTAAAAATGTTATCAGATGTACAAAAATCACAGGTAATTTAATTCATAAATTACCATACGAAACACCATAATCCATAAATTACTATATCAAATTTATAAACCATACCAAAATAATTCCCAAAATTAACGATCATTGTTAATCATAAAAGTGACAATGCAAGTAGAATGTTTATATAGAATTCATCATATATTTTTAATCTGTAGCATACCCTTGCAGGAAGAAAAAAATCTAATCTAATGATGATGTGATATATGAATGCTACTGTGTTTCTTCTCTAATACTTCTGTAACACAAGCAATTCATTAAATGATGCCAAACTGCATATTTGAGTTTACATACCTGAAAGTATACAAGGAAGCAATCAAGTTTTCGTTTACTGGAACCTCTGTCAAAGTACTGGCCACAGGTATCCAAAATAGTGCACACTAGTCTAATTCTGAAAAGGTGCTCAGGAGGATCTAGTGAACTTGGAGAGCCATCTGGGTTAACACCAAATGAAGTAAAAGAATAAAGAGTCCTAAAAATAACAGCTGATTCCACCATTCGATAATTATAAAGTTCCCCTAAGAACTTGGCACTGCTGATACGTCTCTGATTAAATTTAGGTTGATTAACCTAAAGAAAAAAAAAAACAGATTTCCATTAAAGAGTAGTAATGTGTTGAAAAGAGGTAAAATTCTCCCGTCATTTGATAATACCCATTACTGAAAGAACACTAAACAGAGAAAAAAAAAATGGGTTCTTTCTTTCTTTTCTAATAAAGTGATCACTTCTGGGTATCCTTTTTCTCTAAGAAATGGCTATCTTTAAAATGTTTTAATAAAAAAAACAAGTTAAATATTAAATTTAGTATTAAGCTATCATTAACTGAGTTGATGACACAGTTAAGATGTAATTCTCCCTAGCAGCCTCCCATAACTTATTTTTCTGTAATCCATGATTAAGGAAACGATAACAGAAAGAGGAAACGGTTTACAGAATTTCTTATCAAAAGATTACCAATTCACCTAATTAAAAGATTTATAGATTCCTATAACCTGAGTTCTAGTGCCCCAGAAATAATTAAATCTACTATACTCTTCCAAAATAAGCCTAACTGAACTTGAGAAAAAGAAGCAAAAAAACTTCTCCAGCAACAGCCTGAAAGACGACTAGGAAATCTGAGACAACAGGGTTCTTTAAGAAAACAGTAACTCTGAAGAAACAGTAAACTGACATCATAAGGGAAAAGGAAGGTTTCCAAATTATTATTTTTCAATAATCGGTTTAAAAGCTGTTTAAATTCGCCACACACTCCAATTTGATAACTTTAAGGAAAGTGCTTATTACCTCCATTCCTAATCGAATATCTTCTAAAACTCCATCCACAACATGGATTCCAACATCTTCTTGGTAGAGGACCAGTCCTGCTAAAAGGTTGGCTACACAATGAATACTATTATATTTCACATTCCAGATGTTTATCATACAACAAATAACATAGTCTTTCACTTCTTGGTCCTGCCAGGGCAACTTTCGCATCTGTCTCAAAACCTACACGGAGAGAATTTTGTTTCAATTACTAAGATAAGTATATAATACTCCAATATACCCAATAATATAGATATTTGGATTTTGCAGTCATAGAACTTTTGAAATGAAAAATACTTTAGGGGCACCTGGGTGGCTCAGACGGTTAAGCGTCTGCCTTTGGCTCAGGTTATGATCCCAAAATCCTGGGATCGAGCCCCACATCGGGCTCCCTGCTGAACAGGGAGCCTGCTTCTCCCTCATTCTGCCTGCTGCTTCCCCTGCTTGTACACTCTCTCTGTCAAAATAGATAAAATCTTTAAAAAAAAAGAAAAATACTTTAGAGATCCTCTCCCAGCTTCTTCACTTTAGAGACAGGAAAAGTGAGATATTTCTAATTATTGGCAAAATTTAGTCACATTTGCCCTACATCTCTTCATGATGCCCCTAAATTTCCTAGAGTTTCCAGATCTTCAATCAGGCTAATAGAGTATACTCACAAAATCCAATCACTATAAAGAAGATGTGGTATATATA
>NW_028010147.1:0-864 GCF_054177405.1 Leptonychotes weddellii | reverse complement strand
AAAAAAAAGTGAGAGAGATGAGTAATTATAAAGGGATTTCCTGGAGATTTGATTTACACATGTACAGTTTTGCAAAGACTGAAGATGTCTTGCATTGATTAAACTCATGCCATCAAATGCAAGTATAAAGGTGCAATATCAACCTACATGGGTTTTCACTCTCACCAGTAGAAATTTTGTGGTGTGATGAGTTCTAGGACTTATAAACATTCAAACTATGTTTTAAAAGAAGTTGAAAATTAAGCAGAAGAGACTTCTCATAGCCCCCTTACCCTCACACGTGCACAGCCTCCCCCACTATGAAAATCCCACACCAACATGGTACATGTGTTCTAACTCATGAGCCTACAATGACATTATTATCACCCAAAGTCCACAATTTACATGGCAATTTACTCTTGGTGCATGTTCTATAGGTTTGAACAAATATGGCATGTACCCATCATTATGGTATCACAGAGAAGATTTTTGCTGCCCTCAAAATCCTCTGTACTCTGCCTATTCATCTTCTTCCCAATCCCTGGCAACCATTGATCTTTTCACCATCTCCATAATTTTGCCTTTTCCAGAATGTCATATAATTGGAATCATACAGGACATAGCCTTTTTTGAAATGGTTTCTTTCACTTAGTACACCTATTCCCTCCATGTCTTTTCAAGGCTTGATAGATTTTTTTTTCTTTTTAGTACTTACATCCTTTTATCATATCAGTTGATCAATCAGAAAAATGCTACCAAAATGGCCCTAAAGGACACTTGCCAGTCTTAACATCAGAGATGCTTCAACATTGCCATGTATCAACCTGACCTGACATTGACTAGTTATGATTTGATGAGCTGGGATGGAAGAGTGATTAGAACCAG
>NW_028010146.1:0-864 GCF_054177405.1 Leptonychotes weddellii | reverse complement strand
GGATGAAAGACCTAAATGTGAAACAGGAGTCCATCAAAATCCTAGAGGATAACAGAGACAGCAAACTCTTCGACGTCAGCCACAGCAACTTCTTCCTAGAAACATTGCCAAAGGCAAGGGAAGCAAGGGCAAAAATGAACTATTGGATCTCCGTTGTAGTTTTATACAGACATTGTCTCATCAAATCCTCAGATATGATACTAAGATGATTTCAGTGTGTCATCCAGATCTCAATTATTAAATGCCTTTGGATAAAACTTTAAGGTATTACACAATAATAATAAAATGATAGGCTCAGTAGTATGTAAGTTACATTTGTTGTCTCATTTAAATCTCCAAAGAAAGTAGTGAGGAAGGGGTAATTACCATCATTTCAAGATGTAAAAACTGTTTCACCAAGGTTAAGTAACTGAACCAAAAAGCAGGCAGGGGAAAGTGAATTATGTTCATTCATAATTGTGAATTTGGAATTAAGGGAATTTACTTGTCATTATATTTCCCTTCAAATATTTTATTCTCTTAAATCCTCTAATAGGACACTGTAGGCACGAATGTATTGATTCAGAGATAATTATTAATTTGCTCCTGTTCACATAAAATTAGCTCAAAAGCTATGTCTGCAGGCTCTAATATCTGAACTGTAGCTATGTGGTCCTGTGGTTGCTGAAGAAAGAATTTGGAGTATTAATGTTGGCTCTCATAGATAATCCTGCAGTTCTCTAGCATTTCAAACACCCCTACAAATACACGTGCAGTGGCTTTCAAATTGTGCTCCATTCAAAAATTAAAATATCTTCTTATGGCTCCCATCTCATGCAGAACAAAAGCTTATAATACTCTGCAACTTGTCACAGTCTGGACACA
>NW_028010145.1:0-864 GCF_054177405.1 Leptonychotes weddellii | reverse complement strand
CATAGAATCAGTAATATGCAGGGCCAGTATTTTGAGGTTTTCTTTTAAATGAGTTTCTAGGGCTCCAATGATTCAAAAAAAAATCCTATTAAAATATATTTTAAAAATTAAACTGAACCCACAAAATAATACATCCCAGAATGCTTATTTGAAAACAATGTAAAAGAGAAGGTTAAAGAAGTTGATGTATATTTTATTCATTTTTAAAATATATGGGACAAAAATTAAGTGAGTTGGAATCTTTTATTCAGAGGCTGCTCAGTAAATAAACTACAGAATGTGTAAGATTCATTTTTACATAGTTAGATATAATTTATTAATTCCATTCCAATACCAGTGAGAGACTTAGAATAGTATAATGATTAACATGATAAATTATAAAATATGTATTTTCCTCATTTACTTCCCTTTTGGAAATCTCATAAGCTCACCCTTACATAATGATTTTCATTAGTTCTGATCTATTTTTCCTAAAATAAACACCCCAGATCTTGTTATTCTCTTTCCTTTGTTTGTTTGTTTGCTTATTTATTTAGCAACAGCTTTATTGAGATATAATTTACATACTATAGATCCTATTCTTTTTTTAGTTACTTGGGAAGTAAAATTTGACCTTATGTCAGGACACATGTTGTAATACAAAGTTTGGAATGTAGGTCATTTTTAGAATTATCAAAGCAAAAACTTTCATTTTTTTACCAAAGCTGAATCTCATTTAGAAATAATAGATGCATTTCTTTTTTTTATTATGTTATGTTAATCACCATACATTACATCATTAGTTTTTGATTTAGTGTTCCATGATTCATTGTTTGCGTATAACACCCAGTGCTCCATGCAGTACGTGCCCTCTTTAATACCTAT